>NC_048590.1:4362397-4457397 GCF_013265735.2 Oncorhynchus mykiss | reverse complement strand
GAGGAGGGGAAAAAGAGGGAGAGGGGAAGAGGTGGAGAGAGGGATTATGGAGCAAAAGGGAGAGACGTCTCCTACCTCGTCCATGGCTGGGTTAGATGAGGGAGGGAGAGAGGCAGGAAGGGATGAGGTAAGGTTTGGGATGGGGGAGGGAGGGAGGGAGGCAGGAAGGGATGAGGTAAGGTTTGGAATGGGGGAGGGAGGGAGGGAGGGAGGGAGGCACTAAGGGAAGGGATGAGGTAAGGTTTGGGATGAGGGAGGCAGGAAGGGATGAGGTAAGGTTTGGGATGGGGGAGGGAGGGAGGGAGGCAGGAAGGGATGAGGTAAGGTTTCGGATGAGGGAGGGGGGAGGGAGGGAGGGAGGCAGGAAGGGATGAGTTAAGGTTTGGGATGGGCGAGGGGGAGGGAGAGAGGCACTAAGGGAAGGGATGAGGTAAGGTTTGGGAGGGAGGGAGGGAGGGAGGGAGGGAGGGAGGGAGGGAGGGAGGGAGGGAGAGAGGGAGGGAGGGAAAGGATGAGGTAAGGTTTGGGATGGGATGGGGGAGGCAGGGAGGGATGAGGTAAGGTGTAGGATGGGAGGGGGGGAGGGAGGGAGGGAGGAAAGGTGTAGGATGGGGGAGGGAGGAAGGGAAGGGACGAGGTAAGATGTGGGATGGGGGAGGCAGGGAGGGGTAAAGAGGGAGAGAACAAGAAGAACGAGAGAGGAATATAGAGAGGTAAAGAAAGAGAAAGGATGGAGCGAACAGAGAGCACAACCGTGGGGCAAAACAAAGGTGGTTTAAAATAGCAGGAGGCTGCAAACTCATCTTCAGAGCTCATTAGAACACTGTCTGGTTAATTAGCATTGTGTTAATTAGCTCCTATTGGGAACCAAGGGGGCACATGTTCAGGGAAATCAGTTATTTACTCTCCCTTGAGCTCCCAGGAAGTGATGTTCTTATTTAAACACAAGTATTTCTCATTGTATCCTCTTCCCCTTTACTGTAGGAGATATGTCCCTTTGTTTTATGTTAAATGATTGTATGAACATATGTAGTATTCTCTATTGTAGATCAACCAGCACCAACATAGTGGACAGAATGGTAATTTTCTTTTTTTATTTCACCTTTTTTTCATTTATTTCACCTTTATTTAACCAAATACTGTCTGGGTCATGACAGAATGGTAAAATACTGTCTGGGTCATGACAGAATAGTAAAATACTGTCTGGGTCAATACCAGAATAGTACAATACTGTCTGGGTCAATACCAGAATAGTAAAATACTGTCTGGGTCAATACCAGAATAGTTAAATACTGTCTGGGTCAATACCAGAATAGTAAAGTACTGTCTGGGTCATGACAGAATAGTAAAATACTGTCTGGGTCATGACAGAATAGTAAAATACTGTCTGGGTCAATACCAGAATATTAAAATACTGTCTGGGTCATGACAGAATGGTAAAATACTGTCTGGGTCATGACAGAATAGTAAAATACTGTCTGGGTCAATACCAGAATAGTACAATACTGTCTGGGTCAATACCAGAATAGTAAAATACTGTCTGGGTCAATACCAGAATAGTTAAATACTGTCTGGGTCAATACCAGAATAGTAAAGTACTGTCTGGGTCATGACAGAATAGTAAAATACTGTCTGGGTCATGACAGAATAGTAAAATACTGTCTGGGTCAATACCAGAATATTAAAATACTGTCTGGGTCATGACAGAATAGTAAAATACTGTCTGGGTCATGACAGAATAGTAAAATACTGTCTGGGTCATGACAGAATAGTAAAATACTGTCTGGGTCAATACCAGAATAGTAAAATACTGTCTGGGTCAATACCAGAATAGTAAAGTGCTGTCTGGGTCATGACAGAATAGTAAAATAATGTCTGGGTCATGACAGAATAGTAAAATACTGTCTGGGTCAATACCAGAATAGTAAAATACTGTCTGGGTCAATACCAGAATAGTAAAGTACTGTCTGGGTCATGACAGAATATTAAAATACTGTCTGGGTCATGACAGAATAGTAAAATACTGTCTGGGTCAATACCAGAATAGTAAAATACTGTCTGGGTCATACCAGAATAGTAAAATACTGTCTGGGTCATGACAGAATGGTAAAATACTGTCTGGGTCATACCAGAATAGTAAAATACTGTCTGGGTCATGACAGAATGGTAAAATACTGTCTGGGTCATGACAGAATAGTAAAATACTGTCTGGGTCATGACAGAATGGTAAAATACTGTCTGGGTCATGACAGAATAGTAAAATAATGTCTGGGTCATGACAGAATGGTAAAATACTGTCTGGGTCATGACAGAATAGTAAAATACTGTCTGGGTCATGACAGAATGGTAAAATACTGTCTGGGTCATGACATAATAGTATAATACTGTCTGGGTCATACCAGAATAGTAAAATACTGTCTGGGTCATAACAGAATAGTAAAATACTGTCTGGGTCATGACAGAATAGTAAAATACTGTCTGGGTCATGACATAATAGTAAAATACTGTCTGGGTCATGACAGAATGGTAAAATACTGTCTGGGTCATGACAGAATGGTAAAATACTGTCTGGGTCATACCAGAATAGTAAAATACTGTCTGGGTCATGACAGAATGGTAAAATACTGTCTGGGTCATGACAGAATAGTAAAATACTGTCTGGGTCATGACAGAATGGTAAAATACTGTCTGGGTCATGACATAATAGTATAATACTGTCTGGGTCATACCAGAATAGTAAAATACTGTCTGGGTCATAACAGAATAGTAAAATACTGTCTGGGTCATGACAGAATGGTAAAATACTGTCTGGGTCATGACAGAATAGTAAAATACTGTCTGGGTCATGACAGAATAGTAAAAGACTGTCTGGGTCAATACCAGAATAGTAAAATACTGTCTGGGTCATGACAGAATGGTAAAATACTGTCTGGGTCATGACAGAATAGTAAAATACTGTCTGGGTCATGACAGAATAGTAAAATACTGTCTGGGTCAATACCAGAATAGTAAAATACTGTCTGGGTCATACCAGAATAGTAAAATACTGTCTGGGTCATACCATAATAGTAAAATACTGTCTGGGTCAATACCAGAATAGTAAAATACTGTCTGGGTCATGACAGAATAGTAAAATACTGTCTGGGTCATGACAGAATAGTAAAATACTGTCTGGGTCATGACAGAATAGTAAAATACTGTCTGGGTCAATACCAGAATAGTACAATACTGTCTGGGTCAATACCAGAATAGTAAAATACTGTCTGGGTCATGACAGAATAGTAAAATACTGTCTGGGTCATGACAGAATAGTAAAATACTGTCTGGGTCAATACCAGAATAGTAAAATACTGTCTGGGTCAATACCAGAATAGTAAAATACTGTCTGGGTCATACCAGAATAGTAAATACCGTCTGGGTCATGACAGAATAGTCAAATACTGTCTGGGTCATGACAGAATAGTAAAATACTGTCTGGGTCATGACAGAATAGTAAAATACTGTCTGGGTCAATACCAGAATAGTAAAATACTGTCTGGGTCATGACAGAATGGTAAAATACTGTCTGGGTCATACCAGAATAGTAAAATACTGTCTGGGTCAATACCAGAATAGTAAAATACTGTCTGGAACATGACAGAATAGTAAAATACTGTCTGGGTCAATACCAGAATAGTAAAATACTGTCTGGGTCAATACCAGAATAGTAAATACTGTCTGGGTCATGACAGAATAGTAAAATACTGTCTGGGTCAATACCAGAATAGTAAAATACTGTCTGGGTCATGACAGAATAGTAAAATACTGTCTGGGTCAATACCAGAATAGTAAAATACTGTCTGGGTCAATACCAGAATAGTAAAATACTGTCTTGGTCATGACAGAATAGTAAAATACTGCCTGGGTCAATACCAGAATATTAAAATACTGTCTGGGTCAATACCAGAATAGTTAAATACTGTCTGGGTCAATACCAGAATAGTAAAATACTGTCTGGGTCATACCAGAATAGTAAAACACTGTCTGGGTCAATACCAGAATATTAAAATACTGTCTGGGTCAATACCAGAATAGTAAAATACTGTCTGGGTCATGACAGAATAGTAAAATACTGTCTGGGTCAATACCAGAATAGTAAAATACTGTCTGGGTCAATACCAGAATAGTACAATACTGTCTGGGTCATGACAGAATAGTAAAATACTGTCTGGGTCATACCAGAATAGTAAAATACTGTCTGGGTCAATACCAGAATAGTAAAATACTGTCTGGGTCAATACCAGAATAGTAAAATACTGTCTGGGTCAATACCAGAATAGTATAATACTGTCTGGGTCATGACAGAATAGTAAAATACTGTCTGGGTCATACCAGAATAGTATAATACTGTCTGGGTCAATACCAGAATAGTAAAGTACTGTCTGGGTCATGACAGAGTAGTAGAATACTGTCTGGGTCATGACAGAATAGTAAAATACTGTCTGGGTCATGACAGAATAGTAAAATACTGTCTGGGTCAATACCAGAATAGTACAATACTGTCTGGGTCATGACAGAATAGTAAAATACTGTCTGGGTCATGACAGAATAGTAAAATACTGTCTGGGTCATGACAGAATAGTAAAATACTGTCTGGGTCAATACCAGAATAGTAAATACTGTCTGGGTCATGACAGAATAGTAAAATACTGTCTGGGTCATGACAGAATAGTAAAATACTGTCTGGGTCAATACCAGAATAGTACAATACTGTCTGGGTCAATTCCAGAATAGTAAAATACTGTCTGGGTCAATACCAGAATAGTAAAATACTGTCTGGGTCATGGTTAGAGATGATCAACCACCTCTAACAGTATAGAATAGTGAAATACTGTCTGGGTCATGGTTAGAGATGATCAACCACCTCTAACAGTATAGAATAGTAAAATACTGTCTGGGTCATGGTTAGAGATGATCAACCACCTCTAACAGTATAGAATAGTGAAATACTGTCTGGGTCATGGTTAGAGATGATCAACCACCTCTAACAGTATAGAATAGTGAAATACTGTCTGGGTCATGGTTAGAGATGATCAACCATCTCTAACAGTATAGAATAGCAGAACAGTAGGGTTGGAAGAATTTCCCTTTATGGAAACAATGTTGCTGTGTTGTTACACATGTGAGCTCTGCCTAAATGCTCACCCATATTCTACCCTTTTCCCACTACTGGGCAGAGCCAAGAAAAGCCAAGCCCTAATGTGCTGGAAAGAACAATGTAAAAAAAACACAAAAATACCAGACCATTCAGTATAGTTCAGTCGGCACCATAATGTGAAAAGGATTCCACTGTGGTCCATCCAGCTCTTTATGTTATCCTTGACCAATCGTGGTTCAGCTCTTGACCTTGTCCTGGACCAATCGTGGTCCAGCTCTTGACGTTGTCCTGGACCAATCGTGGTCCAGCTCTTGATGTTGTCCTTGACCAATCGTGGTCCAGCTCTTGATGTTGTCCTTGACCAATCGTGGTTCAGCTCTTGACGTTGTCCTGGACCAATCGTGGTCCAGCTCTTGACCTTGTCCTGGACCAATCGTGGTCCAGCTCTTGACGTTGTCCTAGACCAATCGTGGTCCAGCTCTTGACGTTGTCCTGGATCAATCGTGGTCCAGCTCTTGACGTTGTCCTGGACCAATCGTGGTCCAGCTCTTGACCTTGTCCTGGACCAATCATGGTCCAGCTCTTGACGTTGTCCTGGACCAATCGTGGTCCAGCTCTTGACGTTGTCCTGCTGCTCTCTCCTGTAGAACACCTAGGCCAGAACATCTCCAAGTCCCACCAGGAGACGTGTCAGTACCTGAGGGAGGAGCTACAGAGCATGACCTGGCAGGCCTTCCTCCAAGAGGAGATAGAGACCTACCAGACGAAGGTAACAATACACACTACCTAGTAGACTGCCTAGTACACTATCTAGTACACTACACACTACCTAGGACACTACCTAGTACACTACCTAGTGCACTACCTAGTACACTACACACTACCTAGTACACTACCTAGTACACTACACACTACCTAGTACACTACCTAGTACACTACACACACTACCTAGGACACTACCTAGTACACTACACACTACCTAGTACACTACCTAGTACACTACACACACTACTTAGTACACTACCTAGTACAATACACACTGACCTGGCAGGCCTTCCTCCAGGAGGAGATAGAGACCTAACAGACGAAGGTAACAATACACACTACCTAGTACACTACCTAGTACACTACCTAGTACACTACACACTACCTAGGACACTACCTAGTACACTACCTAGTACACTACACACTACCTAGGACACTACATACTACCTAGTACACTACTTAGTACACTACCTAGTACACTACACACTACCTAGTACACTACCTATAGTACACTACACACTACCTAGTTCACTACCTAGTGCACTACCTAGTACACTACCTATAGTACACTACAGACTACCTAGTACACTACCTAGTGCACCACACACTAACTAGTGCACTACCTAGTACACTACACACTACCTTGTACACTACCTAGTACACTACCTAGTGCACTACACACTACCTAGTGCACTACCTAGTACACTACACACTACCTAGTACACTACCTAGTACACTACCTAGTGCACTACACACTACCTAGTGCACTACCTAGTACACTACACACTACCTAGTACACTACCTAGTACACTACCTAGTACACTACACACTACCTAGGACACTACCTAGTACACTACCTAGTACACTACACACTACCTAGTACACTACCTAGTACACTACACACTACCTAGTACACTACTTTTTTTCTCCTCCCCTCATAGTCCTTTGTCACCCCTCTCTCTCTCTCTCTCTCTCTCTCTCTCTCTCTCTCTCTCTCTCTGTCTCTCTCTTTGTCTCTCTCTCTCTCTCTGTCTCTCTCTCTGTCTCTCTCTCTCTCTCTCTTTGTCTCTCTCTCTCTCTCTCTCTGTCTCTCTCTCTCTCTCTCTCTCTCTGTCTCTCTCTCTGTCTCTCTCTCTCTCTTTGTCTCTCTCTCTCTGTCTCTCTCTCTGTCTCTCTCTCTCTCTCTCTCTCTCCTGCATCAACAATTATGCCTCTTTTAACATTGTTGTTGTTTATGTCAGCCGGAGGAGGTGATGTGGCAGCTGTGTGCCATCAAGATAACGGAGGCCATCCAGTACGTGGTGGAGTTCGCCAAACGCATCGACGGCTTCATGGAGCTCTGTCAGAACGACCAGATAGTGTTGCTCAAAGCAGGTAGACAAGATGATGGAACGTCTCGTAATGACATCACAATGATCAACCCCCAATCTATCTCCTGTCTACTTATATAAGAAACCCCCAATCTATGTCCTGTCTACTTACATAAGAAACCCCCAATCTATGTCCTGTCTTCTTATATAAGAAACCCCCAATCTATCTACTGTCTACTTATTTAAGAAACCCCCAATCTATCTACTGTCTACTTATATAAGAAACCCCCAATCTATCTCCTGTCTACTTATATAAGAAACCCCCAATCTATCTACTGTCTACTGGTATAAGAAACCCCCAATCTATCTACTGTCTACTTATATAAGAAACCCCCAATCTATCTACTGTCTACTTATTTAAGAAACCCCCAATCTATCTACTGTCTACTTATATAGGCAACCCCCAGTTTATCTACTGTCTACTTATATAAGAAACCCCCAATGTTATGTTGTCTCTCTGACCTGTAGTGATGGTTATGTTGTTGTTGTCTCTCTGACCTGTAGTGATGGTTGTTGTTGTCTCTCTGACCTGTAGTGATGGTTGTGTTGTTGTTGTCTCTCTGACCTGTAGTGATGGTTGTTGTTGTCTCTCTGACCTGTAGTGATGGTTGTGTTGTTGTTGTCTCTCTGACCTGTAGTGATGGTTGTGTTGTCTCTCTGACCTGTAGTGATGGTTGTGTTGTTGTTGTCTCTCTGACCTGTAGTAATTGTTTTGTTGTTGTTGTTGTCTCTCTGACCTGTAGTGATGGTTGTGTTGTTGTTGTCTCTCTGACCTGTAGTGATGGTTATGTTATGTTGTCTCTCTGACCTGTAGTGATGGTTGTGTTGTTGTTGTCTCTCTGACCTGTAGTGATGGTTGTTGTTGTCTCTCTGACCTGTAGTGATGGTTGTGTTGTCTCTCTGACCTGTAGTGATGGTTGTGTTGTTGTTGTCTCTCTGACCTGTAGTGATGGTTGTGTTGTCTCTCTGACCTGTAGTGATGGTTGTGTTGTTGTTGTCTCTCTGACCTGTAGTGATGGTTGTGTTGTTGTTGTCTCTCTGACCTGTAGTGATGGTTGTGTTGTTGTTGTCTCTCTGACCTGTAGTAATTGTTTTGTTGTTGTTGTTGTCTCTCTGACCTGTAGTGATGGTTGTGTTGTTGTTGTCTCTCTGACCTGTAGTGATGGTTATGTTATGTTGTCTCTCTGACCTGTAGTGATGGTTGTGTTGTTGTTGTCTCTCTGACCTGTAGTGATGGTTGTTGTTGTCTCTCTGACCTGTAGTGATGGTTGTGTTGTCTCTCTGACCTGTAGTGATGGTTGTGTTGTTGTTGTCTCTCTGACCTGTAGTGATGGTTGTGTTGTTGTCGTCTCTCTGACCTGTAGTGATGGTTGTTGTTGTCTCTCTGACCTGTAGTGATGGTTGTGTTGTCTCTCTGACCTGTAGTGATGGTTGTTGTTGTCTCTCTGTAGTGATGGTTGTGTTGTTGTCTCTCTGTAGTGATGGTTGTGTTGTCTCTCTGACCTGTAGTGATGGTTGTTGTTGTCTCTCTGTAGTGATGGTTGTGTTGTTGTCTCTCTGTAGTGATGGTTGTGTTATTGTTGTCGTCTCTCTGTAGTGATGGTTGTGTTGTTGTTGTCTCTCTGTAGTGATGGTTGTGTTGTTGTCGTCTCTCTGTAGTGATGGTTGTGTTGTTGTCTCTCTGTAGTGATGGTTGTTGTTGTCTCTCTGTAGTGATGGTTGTGTTGTCGTCTCTCTGTAGTGATGGTTGTGTTGTTGTCTCTCTGTAGTGATGGTTGTGTTATTGTTGTCATCTCTCTGTAGTGATGGTTGTGTTGTTGTTGTCTCTCTGACCTGTAGTGATGGTTATGTTGTTGTTGTCTCTCTGTAGTGATGGTTGTGTTATTGTTGTCTCTCTGTAGTGATGGTTGTGTTATTGTTGTCATCTCTCTGTAGTGATGGTTGTGTTGTTGTTGTCTCTCTGACCTGTAGTGATGGTTATGTTGTTGTTGTCTCTCTGTAGTGATGGTTGTGTTGTTGTTGTCTCTCTGTAGTGATGGTTGTGTTGTTGTCGTCTCTCTGACCTGTAGTGACGGTTGTGTTGTTGTCGTCTCTCTGTAGTGACGTTTGTGTTGTTGTCGTCTCTCTGTAGTGACGGTTGTGTTGTTGTTGTCGTCTCTCCTCAGGGTCTCTTGAGGTGGTGTTCATCAGGATGTGTCGTGCCTTTGACTCTCAGAACAGCACCGTCTACTTCGATGGGAAGTACGCTGGGACCGACGTCTTCAAAGCGTTGGGTAAGTCAGAATACAACCCAGCGAATCACGTTCATCCCCTTTCAAAGCATTAGGTACGTCAGAATACAACCCAGCGAATCACGTTCATCCCCTTTCAAAGCATCAGGTACGTCAGAATACAACCCAGCGAATCACGTTCATCCCCTTTCAAAGCATTAGGTACGTCAGAATACAACCCAGCGAATCACGTTCTTCCCCTTTCAAAGCATTAGGTACGTCAGAATACAACCCAGCGAATCACGTTCATCCCCTTTCAAAGCATTAGGTACGTCAGAATACAACCCAGCGAATCACGTTCATCCCCTTTCAAAGCATTGGTACGTCAGAATACAACCCAGCGAATCACGTTCTTCCCCTTTCAAAGCATTAGGTACGTCAGAATACAACCCAGCGAATCACGTTCATCCCCTTTCAAAGCATTAGGTAAGTCAGAATACAACCCAGCGAATCACGTTCTTCCCCTTTCAAAGCATTAGGTAAGTCAGAATACAACCCAGCGAATCACGTTCATCCCCTTTCAAAGCATTAGGTAAGTCAGAATACAACCCAGCGAATCACGTTCATCCCCTTTCAAAGCATTGGTACGTCAGAATACAACCCAGCGAATCACGTTCATCCCCTTTCAAAGCATTAGGTACGTCAGAATACAACCCAGCGAATCACGTTCATCCCCTTTCAAAGCATTAGGTACGTCAGAATACAACCCAGCGAATCACGTTCATCCCATTTCAAAGCATTGGTACGTCAGAATACAACCCAGCGAATCACGTTCATCCCCTTTCAAAGCATTAGGTACGTCAGAATACAACCCAGCGAATCACGTTCATCCCATTTCAAAGCATTGGTACGTCAGAATACAACCCAGCGAATCACGTTCATCCCCTTTCAAAGCATTGGTACGTCAGAATACAACCCAGCGAATCACGTTCATCCCCTTCAATCTGTGGTTGAGGTTCAGCTGTTTCAGAACCATCGATTTAATAGGAGAGGAAGTTGTTTGTTGGTATTAGGGACTGTTTTGGACCCCCGCTGACTGAATGGCTGGGCCACTAGGATATGGACTGGACTGACTGAATGGCTGGTCCACTAGGATATGGACTGGACTGACTGAATGGCTGGGCCACTAGGGTATGGACTGGACTGACTGAATGGCTGGTCCACTAGGATATGGACTGGACTGACTGAATGGCTGGTCCACTAGGATATGGACTGGACTGACTGAATGGCTGGGCCACTAGGATATGGACTGGACTGACTGAATGGCTGGTCCACTAGGATATGGACTGGACTGACTGAATGGCTGGTCCACTAGGATATGGACTGGACTGACTGAATGGCTGGGCCACTAGGGTATGGACTGGACTGACTGAATGGCTGGTCCACTAGGATATGGACTGGACTGACTGAATGGCTGGGCCACTAGGGTATGGACTGGACTGACTGAATGGCTGGTCCACTAGGATATGGACTGGACTGACTGAATGGCTGGTCCACTAGGATATGGACTGGACTGACTGAATGGCTGGGCCACTAGGATATGGACTGGACTGACTGAATGGCTGGGCCACTAGGATATGGACTGGATTGACTGAACTCCAAAGCAATGCATGTCAGGTGACGTCTGTTCAGATCCCGATGTCCTGCTCTGTGTCCTCTGTTGTGATATTTGACACATAACTACTCCTGTCTCTCTCTGTGTGTCTGACAGACTGTGTTGTTCTGACCCACATAACTACTCCTGTCTCTCTGTGTGTCTGACAGACTGTGTTGTTCTGACCCACATAACTACTCCTGTCTCTCTGTGTGTCTGACAGACTGTGTTGTTCTGTCCCACATAACTACTCCTGTCTCTCTGTGTGTCTGACAGACTGTGTTGTTCTGACCCACATAACTACTCCTGTCTCTCTGTGTGTCTGACAGACTGTGATGTTCTGACCCACATAACTACTCCTGTCTCTCTGTGTGTCTGACAGACTGTGTTGTTCTGACCCACATAACTACTCCTGTCTCTCTCTCTGTGTGTCTGACAGACTGTGATGTTCTGACCCACATAACTACTCTCTGTGTGTCTGACAGACTGTGATGTTCTGACCCACATAACTACTCTCTGTGTGTCTGACAGACTGTGTTGTTCTGACCCACATAACTACTCCTGTCTCTCTGTGTGTCTGACAGACTGTGATGTTCTGACCCACATAACTACTCCTCTCTCTCTGTGTGTCTGACAGACTGTGTTGTTCTGACCCACATAACTACTCCTGTCTCTCTCTCTGTGTGTCTGACAGACTGTGATGTTCTGACCCACATAACTACTCTCTGTGTGTCTGACAGACTGTGATGTTCTGACCCACATAACTACTCCTGTCTCTCTGTGTGTCTGACAGACTGTGTTGTTCTGACCCACATAACTACTCCTGTCTCTCTGTGTGTCTGACAGACTGTGATGTTCTGACCCACATAACTACTCCTGTCTCTCTCTGTGTGTCTGACAGACTGTGTTGTTCTGACCCACATAACTACTCCTCTCTCTCTGTGTGTCTGACAGACTGTGTTGTTCTGACCCACATAACTGATCCTCTCTCTCTGTGTGTCTGACAGACTGTGTTGTTCTGACCCACATAACTACTCCTGTCTCTCTGTGTGTCTGACAGGTTGTGACGATCTGATTCGCTTAGTCTTTGAGTTTGGGAAGAGTATGTCTGTCATCCATCTCTCCGAGGAGGAGATCGCTCTCTTCTCCGCGTACGTCCTGATGTCTGCAGGTAGGCACGATGCTGTCACGTTCACGACGCAACGTTGCGAGCACATATCTTCTACAATCACATAACACACACACACACACAGCTATTCCCCCTTGTGGCAGTCCGAGAGCATCTCTGGGTGTTATTATTCATACAACTCTGCATCAGTGTAACTAATGGTGCGTGTAGATCGGACGTGGCTTCAGGAGAAGGTGAAGGTAGAGAAGCTGCAACAGAAGATCCAGCTGGCTCTCCAACATGTCCTTCAGAAGAACGGCAGAGAGGACGTGGTTCTCACAAAGGTATTATTTATTTATTTATTTATTTATTTCACCAGGTAGGCAAGTTGAGAACAAGTTCTCATTTACAATTGCGACCTGGCCAAGATAAAGCAAAGCAGTTCGACACATACAACGACACAGAGTTACACATGGAGTAAAACAAACATACAGTCAATAATACAGTATAAACAAGTCTATATACGATGTGAGCAAATGAGGTGAGATAAGGGAGGTAAAGGCAAAAAAAGGCCATGGTGGTAAAGTAAATACAATATAGCAAGTAAAACTCTGGAATGGTAGATTTGCAGTGGAAGAATGTGCAAAGTAGAAATAAAAATAATGGGGTGCAAAGGAGCAAAATAAAGGTAGACTAGTGGTTAGAGTGTTGGACTAGTAACCAGCAGGTAGACTAGTGGTTAGAGTGTTGGACTAGTAACCAGCAGGTAGACTAGTGGTTAGAGCGTTGGACTAGTAACCAGCAGGTAGCCTAGTGGTTAGAGTGTTGGACTAGTAACCAGCAGGTAGACTAGTGGTTAGAGCGTTGGAATAGTAACCAGCAGGTAGCCTAGTGGTTAGAGTGTTGGTTAGTAACCAGCAGGTAGCCTAGTGGTTAGAGCGTTGGACTAGTAACCAGCAGGTAGCCTAGTGGTTAGAGTGTTGGACTAGTAACCAGCAGGTAGCCTAGTGGTTAGAGTGTTGGACTAGTAACCAGCAGGTAGACTAGTGGTTAGAGTGTTGGGTCAGTAACCAGCAGGTAGCCTAGTGGTTAGAGCGTTGGACTAGTAACCAGCAGGTAGACTAGTGGTTAGAGTGTTGGACTAGTAACCAGCAGGTAGACTAGTGGTTAGAGCGTTGGACTGGTAACCGGAAGGTAGTCTAGTGGTTAAAGTGTTGGACTAGTAACCAGCAGGTAGTCTAGTGGTTAGAGTGTTGGACTAGTAACCAGCAGGTAGCCTAGTGGTTAGAGCGTTGGACTAGTAACCAGCAGGTAGCCTAGTGGTTAGAGCGTTGGACTAGTAACCGGAAGGTAGTCTAGTGGTTAGAGTGTTGGACTAGTAACCAGCAGGTAGACTAGTGGTTAGAGCGTTGGACTAGTAACCAGCAGGTAGCCTAGTGGTTAGAGTGTTGGACTAGTAACCAGCAGGTAGCCTAGTGGTTATAGTGTTGGACTAGTAACCAGCAGGCAGACTAGTGGTTATAGTGTTGGACCAGTAAACAGCAGGTAGCCTAGTGGTTATAGTGTTGGACCAGTAAACAGCAGGTAGCCTAGTGGTTAGAGTTTTGGACTAGTAACTGGAAGGTTGCAAGTTCAAACCCCCGAGCTGACAAGGTATAAATCTGTTGTTCTGCCCCTGAACAGGCTGTTCAACCCACTGTTCCTAGGCTGTCATTGAAAATAAGAATTTGACCTTAACTGACTTAGTTAAATGAAGTTAAAATACATTTTTAAAACACTGTACTGTTAGCTACTGGGAATGAATCTTTGTTTGTATGGACTGTGTTCATGCATTGTCTAAATGGTATGCTCTCGGTAGACTCTACTTGATGACATCTCGTTTTGAACTGAACAGGCCTTGGGATTTCACAGCAGGATTTCAGTTCCATCACCACTATAACATAAGCATCATTCCTGATGAAACGCACTCAGACAGTGTCCTGGTCTCAGGGAAATGTGAAAGTCCTGTCTGTCTGTCAGAATGTGACCAAGCGGTCCTGAATTTCAATAACCTTACTCTCACTCTCTGTCTGTCTGTCAGAATGTGACCAAGCGGTCCTGAATTTCAATAATTCACTCTCTCTCTCGCGCGCTCTGCTGTAGGCCATGTGCTGTGGGTAACAGCAGGCATAGGTCATGTGCGAAGAGTAGGCATTTAACCTCTGAATTGTGGAGACTAACATCATGGGCTGAGGATTTTTCTAGAATAGTGGCCAATTCGTTGATGTAAATATTGAAGAGTGCAGGGCTCAGATTGCAACCCTGGCGAAGGCCCCGCCCCTGGTTACAGAATTCTGTTATTTTCTTTACAATTTTAATGTATTGCCAGTATACATTGATTTAATTATGTCATGTTTTACCTCCTACACCACTTTCAATAACTTTGTAGAACGTAGAATGTGCTGTGGGTGACAGCAGGCATAGGTCGTAGGTCAGTCCTGTATGCCAAATAGAATCAAATGCTTTTTGGAAGTCTATCAAGCAAGCGTATATTTTGGTATTATTTTGGTGGACATGTTTATCTATCAGGGTGTGTAGGGTGTAAATATGATCAGTTGTGCGATGTTTTGGTATAAATCCAATTTGGCTTTTACTCAAGACATTGTGCTTATTAACTTCATTGGGATAGTTGGCAGTATTTTCACGTCCGGATGAAAAGCCAAAGTAAACTGCCTGCTACTCAGGCCTAGAAACTAACTAACTAACTAACTAAGAAACTCAGAAACTAAGATATGCATATTATTAGTAGATGTGGATAGGAAACACTCTGAAGTTTCTAAAACTTTTTGAATGATGTCTGTGAGTATAACAGAACTTATTTGGCAGGCGAAACCCCAAGGACAAAGCATTACAATTTTCTTTCATTTCAATCTTCTTCTTTTCTTTTCTTTTGAGGTCACTCTCTTTTTCAATGGGTTTTCATATTTCTAAGGGGCAGGCTTGCAGTTCCTATCGCTTCCACTGGATGTCAACAGTCTTTAGAAATTGGTTGAAGTTTTCCCTTTGAGAAATGAAGAAGTAGCACTGTTCAGAACGAGGGTAGAGGGAAGTGTGCTCTTTGTGAGAGACGCGTGACCTGAAAAGCTCCCCTTTGTTTTCCTCCCGTATGGAACACAGTTTATCACGTCTTAAATTGTATCGATTATTTACGATAAAAAAATGCCTAAAGTTGTATCAGGAAAGTTGTTTGAAATGTTTGGACACAGATTACAGGTAACTTTTGAGATATTTTTGTAGTCATGTCGCGCGTGTTGGAACCAGTGTTTTTCTGAATCAAAACGCGCCAAATAAATGGACATTTTGGATAAAAATTGACGGAATCAATCGAACAAAAAGGACCATTTGTGATGTTTATGGGACATATTGGAGTGCCAACAGAGGAAGATCTTCAAAGGTAAGGCATGAAATATATCTTTATTTCTGCGATTTCTGTCGCGCCTGGCGGGTTGAAAATATGATTGTCTGTGTTTGTTTGCTGGGGTGCCGTCCTCAGACAATAGCATCGTATGCTTTTGCCGTAAAGTATTTTTTGAACTCTGACATGTTGGCTGGATTCACAATAAGTGTAGCTTTAATTTGGTGTATTGCATGTGTGATTTAATGAAAGTTTAATTTTTATAGTAATTTATTTGAATTTGGCGCTCTGGATGTTTGCCAGGTGCCACCGTCCCACCTACCCCAGAGAAGGAAGTTTAGAACTCTTACATTTATAATACTACAGAAAATCTTCCCCAGGTTACTGTTCACCACAAATGCCTCTGGAATTGTTAGGGTCAAATTTGTGTCCGTTTTTAAACATTGGGGTTATGAGTCCTTGATTCCAGATGTCATGGAAGTAACCTACACTCACGATCAAATTAAACAGTTTTAATACAGCCAATTGACATTTTGCACTAGTGAGTTTGAGCATCTCATTTAGGATGCCATCAGGTCCGCATGCCTTTTTAAATTTGAGAGCCTGAAGTTTCTTATAGAGCTCCTGGTCAGTAATAGTTTAGTTTCTTCTAGAGCTCCTGGTCAGTAATTCGGGAGTCCAATGGATTTTGATTGTCCTTTATAGCTTTTTTCTAATCCTCTCTCTCTCTCTCTCTCTCTCTCTCTCTCTCTCTCTCTCTCTCTCTCTCTCTGTCTCTCTCCCCCCTCTCTCTCTCTCTCTCTCTCTCTCTCTCTCTCTCTCTCTCTCTCTCTCTCTCTCTCTCTCTCTCGCTCTCTCTCTCTCTCTCTCTCTCTCTCTCTCTCTCTCTCTCCCCAGTTGATATGCAAAGTGTCGACCCTGCGGGCGTTAGTCAGCCGGCATACAGAGAAGCTGACGGCCTTCAAAGCAACCTACCCAGACATTGTCCAAGCCCACTTCCCTCCACTATACAAGGAGCTGTTTGGCTCAGACTTTGAACAGGGCTCCATGTCCATAGACGGCTAGCCGAGGGCCCCGTCGGTGACCTACCGTACTGTATCTGCCCTGTACTGTAGTTTACGTCATGGAGCCAGTGTTGATCTTTGGGAGACAGAGAGACACGTTGAATGAGAGACACTCAGACAGTGCCTTGGTCCTGGCCCTAACTTGCTCTTACCTGGACAGACACCCGACATTTCTCTCTTCATGTTTGTCTGTCTTCTCCTCTGTGTCCTCCTGGATCATGAGTTGGTTGGGAGGTTTCTGGGAGGAAAAAAAACATTCAAGCACTTAGAAAACCAACAGCCTTTCCTCTCACAATAACAAACCTATTGGGATGGGGAGTGGATTTAGTCACAACACCTACCTATGGACAACGGTGTGATGGGGAGAGGATTTAGTCACAACACCTACCTATGGACAACGGTGTGATGGGGAGAGGATTTAGTCACAACACCTACCTATGGACAACGGTGTGATGGGGAGAGGATTTAGTCACAACACCTACCTATGGACAACGGTGTGATGGGGAGAGGATTTAGTCACAACACCTACCTATGGACAACGTTGTCATGGGGAGAGGATTTAGTCACAACACCTACCTATGGACAACGGTGTGATGGGGAGAGGATTTAGTCACAACACCTACCTATGGACAACGGTGTGATGGAGAGCGGATTTAGTCACAACACCTACCTATGGACAACGGTGTGATGGAGAGAGGATTTAGTCACAACACCTACCTATGGATAACGGTGTCATGGGGAGAGGATTTAGTCACAACACCTACCTATGGACAACGGTGTGATGGGGAGAGGATTTAGTCACAACACCTACCTATGGACAACGGTGTGATGGGGAGAGGATTTAGTCACAACACCTACCTATGGACAACGGTGTGATGGGGAGAGGATTTAGTCACAACACCTACCTATGGACAACGGTGTGATGGAGAGAGGATTTAGTCACAACACCTACCTATGGACAACGGTGTGATGGAGAGAGGATTTAGTCACAACACCTACCTATGGACAACGGTGTGATGGAGAGAGGATTTAGTCACAACACCTACCTATGGACAACGGTGTGATGGAGAGAGGATTTAGTCACAACACCTACCTATGGACAACGGTGTGATGGAGAGCGGATTTAATCACAACACCTACCTATGGACAACGGTGTGATGGAGAGCGGATTTAATCACAACACCTACCTATGGACAACAGTGTGATGGAGAGAGGATTTAATCACAACACCTACCTATGGACAACGGTGTGATGGAGAGCGGATTTAATCACAACACCTACCTATGGACAACGGTGTGATGGAGAGAGGATTTAGTCACAACACCTACCTATGGACAACGGTGTGATGGAGAGCGGATTTAGTCACAACACCTACCTATGGACAACGGTGTGATGGAGAGAGGATTTAGTCACAACACCTACCTATGGACAACGGTGTGATGGAGAGAGGATTTAGTCACAACACCTACCTATGGACAACGGTGTGATGGAGAGAGGATTTAGTCACAACACCTACCTATGGACAACGTTGTCATGGGGAGAGGATTTAGTCACAACACCTACCTATGGACAACGGTGTGATGGAGAGCGGATTTAGTCACAACACCTACCTATGGACAACGGTGTGATGGGGAGAGGATTTAGTCACAACACCTACCTATGGACAACGGTGTCATGGGGAGGTGGTGTGGAGTACTGCACCCCTTCGGTTAACATCACCTTCAAAGCCATCTGCTATTCAACCTTCACAACAGGAAGAGGAGTGGAAGTCACCACCACAACAATAACAGGGTTCTGTCCCAAAGTGCACCCTATTCCCTACGCAGTGCACTACTTGTAAGAAGGGGATCTGGTTAAAAGTAGTGCCCTATGTAGGGAATAGGGTGCCGTTTGGAACGCAGATCAAGGTGTCCCATTCCACCTCTTTCCAATGTCCTACAGGGTGTTACCATGCTGATAATAAGTACATACTATATTGAGAAATTAATCAATGTTTTACAATCTATTTGTGTAGCTTGTATCTCTCCCATTTGTTCCAATTGACGAGCCCCTTTTACTGACACCTGTGTCTGAGTTAATGAATGAATAGTGTATTGTCCACACCTGTCTCTGAGTTAATGAATGAATCGTGTATTGTCCACACCTGTCTCTGAGTTAATGAATGAATAGTGTATTGGCCACACCTGTCTCTGAGTTAATTGATGAATAGTGTATTGTCCACACCTGTCTCTGAGTAAATGAATGAATAGTGTATTGTCCACACCTGTCTCTGAGTAATGAATGAATAGTGTATTGTCCACACCTGTCTCTGAGTAAATGAATGAATAGTGTATTGTCCACACCTGTCTCTGAGTAAATGAATGAATAGTGTATTGTCCACACCTGTCTCTGAGTAATGAATGAATAGTGTATTGTCCACACCTGTCTCTGAGTAATGAATGAATAGTGTATTGTCCACACCTGTGTCTGAGTTAATGAATGAATAGTGTATTGGCCACACCTGTGTCTGAGTTAATGAATGAATAGTGTATTGGCCACACCTGTCTCTGAGTTAATGAATGAATAGTGTATTGGCCACACCTGTCTCTGAGTTAATTGATGAATAGTGTATTGTCCACACCTGTCTCTGAGTAATGAATGAATAGTGTATTGTCCACACCTGTCTCTGAGTAATGAATGAATAGTGTATTGTCCACACCTGTCTCTGAGTAATGAATAGTGTATTGTCCACACCTGTCTCTGAGTTAATGAATGAATAGTGTATTGTCCACACCTGTCTCTGAGTTAATGAATGAATAGTGTATTGGCCACACCTGTGTCTGAGTTAATGAATGAATAGTGTATTGGCCACACCTGTCTCTGAGTAATGAATGAATAGTGTATTGTCCACACCTGTCTCTGAGTAATGAATAGTGTATTGTCCACACCTGTCTCTGAGTTAATGAATGAATAGTGTATTGGCCACACCTGTCTCTGAGTTAATGAATGAATAGTGTATTGGCCACACCTGTCTCTGAGTTAATTGATGAATAGTGTATTGGCCACACCTGTCTCTGAGTTAATTGATGAATAGTGTATTGGCCACACCTGTCTCTGAGTTAATTGATGAATAGTGTATTGGCCACACCTGTCTCTGAGTTAATTGATGAATAGTGTATTGGCCACACCTGTCTCTGAGTTAATGAATGAATAGTGTATTGTCCACACCTGTCTCTGAGTAATGAATAGTGTATTGGCCACACCTGTCTCTGAGTAATGAATAGTGTATTGTCCACACCTGTCTCTGAGTTAATGAATGAATAGTGTATTGTCCACACCTGTCTCTGAGTAATGAATAGTGTATTGTCCACACCTGTCTCTGAGTAATGAATAGTGTATTGTCCACACCTGTGTCTGAGTTAATGAATGAATAGTGTATTGGCCACACCTGTCTCTGAGTAATGAATAGTGTATTGGCCACACCTGTCTCTGAGTTAATGAATGAATAGTGTATTGTCCACACCTGTCTCTGAGTTAATGAATGAATAGTGTATTGGCCACACCTGTCTCTGAGTTAATGAATGAATAGTGTATTGGCCACACCTGTCTCTGAGTTAATGAATGAATAGTGTATTGTCCACACCTGTCTCTGAGTAATGAATGAATAGTGTATTGTCCACACCTGTCTCTGAGTTAATGAATGAATAGTGTATTGTCCACACCTGTCTCTGAGTTAATGAATGAATAGTGTATTGTCCACACCTGTCTCTGAGTAATGAATGAATAGTGTATTGTCCACACCTGTCTCTGAGTAATGAATGAATAGTGTATTGTCCACACCTGTCTCTGAGTAATGAATGAATAGTGTATTGTCCACACCTGTCTCTGAGTAATGAATGAATAGTGTATTGGCCACACCTGTCTCTGAGTAATGAATGAATAGTGTATTGGCCACACCTGTCTCTGAGTAATGAATAGTGTATTGTCCACACCTGTCTCTGAGTTAATGAATGAATAGTGTATTGGCCACACCTGTCTCTGAGTTAATGAATGAATAGTGTATTGTCCACACCTGTCTCTGAGTAATGAATGAATAGTGTATTGTCCACACCTGTCTCTGAGTAATGAATGAATAGTGTATTGTCCACACCTGTCTCTGAGTAATGAATAGTGTATTGTCCACACCTGTCTCTGAGTTAATGAATGAATAGTGTATTGGCCACACCTGTCTCTGAGTTAATGAATCGTGTATTGTCCACACCTGTCTCTGAGTAATGAATGAATAGTGTATTGGCCACACCTGTCTCTGAGTTAATGAATAGTGTATTGTCCACACCTGTCTCTGAGTAATGAATGAATAGTGTATTGGCCACACCTGTGTCTGAGTTAATGAATGAATAGTGTATTGGCCACACCTGTCTCTGAGTAATGAATGAATAGTGTATTGGCCACACCTGTGTCTGAGTTAATGAATGAATAGTGTATTGGCCACACCTGTCTCTGAGTTAATGAATGAATAGTGTATTGGCCACACCTGTCTCTGAGTTAATGAATGAATAGTGTATTGTCCACACCTGTCTCTGAGTTAATGAATGAATAGTGTATTGGCCACACCTGTGTCTGAGTTAATGAATGAATAGTGTATTGGCCACACCTGTCTCTGAGTAATGAATGAATAGTGTATTGGCCACACCTGTCTCTGAGTTAATGAATGAATAGTGTATTGGCCACACCTGTCTCTGAGTAATGAATAGTGTATTGTCCACACCTGTCTCTGAGTTAATTGATGAATAGTGTATTGTCCACACCTGTCTCTGAGTTAATGAATGAATAGTGTATTGGCCACACCTGTCTCTGAGTTAATGAATGAATAGTGTATTGTCCACACCTGTCTCTGAGTAATGAATAGTGTATTGTCCACACCTGTCTCTGAGTTAATGAATGAATAGTGTATTGGCCACACCTGTCTCTGAGTAATGAATAGTGTATTGTCCACACCTGTCTCTGAGTTAATTGATGAATAGTGTATTGTCCACACCTGTCTCTGAGTTAATGAATGAATAGTGTATTGGCCACACCTGTCTCTGAGTTAATGAATGAATAGTGTATTGTCCACACCTGTCTCTGAGTAATGAATAGTGTATTGTCCACACCTGTCTCTGAGTAATGAATGAATAGTGTATTGTCCACACCTGTCTCTGAGTAATGAATAGTGTATTGTCCACACCTGTCTCTGAGTAATGAATGAATAGTGTATTGGCCACACCTGTCTCTGAGTTAATGAAATACTGGAGATAAGATCCATTAAATAAACAATAGTCCATTTCCACCCTCACAATCTTCTATCAAAACATTTCACTTCCTTATTGTCAAAATGATAGCACTATGTTTATCTACTCTTCTGAAATCATCTGCATTTCCTGTGATTTGATTGGTCTACCTCCCGTGATGGTGACCAATGCCCTCCCACCGTTCTACCTTGGCCACTGTACTGTGGTGAAACAGGAAGTTAGTGGGTCTTTGTATCGACTGAGAGAGGCTTACACCACAGTAGATAGATGTCAGGTCTGAGAGACACCCTGAAACACAGAGTCATGGAGCTCAGCTCAGCTTACGCCCTGTTAATCCTCTGTTGGGGCGAGGAGCGCAATCTGTCATGGAGACACACACACACACATACACACACACACACACACACACACACACACACACACACACATACACACGCGTGCGTGTGTTGAACGTGAAAGACGCCACACCACTGAAGCCATGAATAGTACCAGATCCCTTGTTGTTTCTCTCTGACCTGTGTTGTTAAGGCCAGGCCGTGTGCCAGGTGTTATGCCCAGCGAGGGGCAAGGCTCTGATCTAACACACAACTCCCAGCGTCTCCAAAAAAAAATCTCTCTCACTTCTTCTTTTAAACTTCTTAAGGATCTGACACTTTTTATTTATTTTTACTATTTTTTTGCCTGAAATGACATACCCAAATCTAACTTCCTGTAGCTCAGGACCTAAAATGACATACCCAAATCTAACTTCCTGTAGCTCAGGACCTGAAATGACATACCCAAATCTAACTTCCTGTAGCTCAGGACCTGAAATGACATACCCAAATCTAACTTCCTGTAGCTCAGGACCTAAAATGACATACCCAAATCTAACTTCCTGTAGCTCAGGACCTAAAATGACATACCCAAATCTAACTTCCTGTAGCTCAGGACCTAAAATGACATACCCAAATCTAACTTCCTGTAGCACAGGACCTAAAATGACATACCCAAATCTAACTTCCTGTAGCTCAGGCCCTGAAGCAAGGATATGCATATTCTTGATACCATTTGAAAGGAAACACTTTGAAGTCTCAAAAAAGCTGTTTCCCTCCTCTATTAAGAGCACCGTGAGTTGAGACACGGAACGTTGAGATGGAGATTCAATAACAGCACCTGATAAAAAAAGGCTTTTTATTCTGAGGGAGGGAGGACCTGTTGGTCCCGCCATTAAAGAGACTGTCAATGGTCAGACTGAACCTTTAACTAACACCAGAGCTGTGAAAATAGATTTAAAGCTGTTCAACTCTGATGGCTATCTAGTAGCGCCATCTATTGACCGCAGAAAGTATAGCACCAAGTAATGTGTATTATAATGGTTGTGTCTGTCAGAAACCGAATTCCAACCTTCCTTTGGCTTGTTTCCTATTGTCTTAATCATACCAGTGTGTCTGGAGGGGTAGACAATGGTGGCCCTTCCCACTTCCTCACCTAGCGAAGGTTTATTTCAATCAATGAAGAGAGATCATGTGATGTAGTTAATCAAGTCTTGTCATCGAGATATAGCCTCAACAAGAGACAGAGACGGGTTACTGAAGAAAGAGAGGAGTGTTCATCAGATGACATGTTGTTGTTGTTGTTGTTGTTTTTCTTCACATCTCCTGACAGAAATGTGGTGAAATCCTGTTCTCTGTGCCGTTATATAGAGGCTTTCATCATGTGGTCTGTCCAACACAGTGATAAGAGCTGTGTGTCTCGCTGGCTGATTCACGCTCTTTCACTTCTGAATCACCCCTCTGTTCTATCGCTTTTAATAAATCATCCATTCTGGTTCCGGAATGGAATATCAGATTTAAATAAATCATCCATTCTGGTTCCGGAATGTCAGATTTAAATAAATCATCCATTCTGGTTCTGGAATGGAATATCAGTTTTAAATAAATCATCCATTCTGGTTCTGGAATGGAATATCAGTTTTAAATAAATCATCCATTCTGGTTCTGGAATGGAATGTCAGTTTTAAATAAATCATCCATTCTGGTTCCGGAATGTCAGATTTAAATAAATCATCCATTCTGGTTCTGGAATGGAATGTCAGTTTTAAATAAATCATCCATTCTGGTTCTGGAATGGAATGTCAGTTTTAAATAAATCATCCATTCTGGTTCTGGAATGGAATATCAGTTTTAAATAAATCATCCATTCTGGTTCTGGAATGGAATGTCAGTTTTAAATAAATCATCCATTCTGGTTCTGGAATGGAATGTCAGATTTAAATAAATCATCCATTCTGGTTCTGGAATGGAATGTCAGTTTTAAATAAATCATCCATTCTGGTTCTGGAATGGAATGTCAGTTTTAAATAAATCATCCATTCTGGTTCTGGAATGGAATGTCAGTTTTAAATAAATCATCCATTCTGGTTCTGGAATGGAATGTCAGTTTTAAATAAATCATCCATTCTGGTTCCGGAATGGAATATCAGTTTTAAGTAAATCATCCATTCTAGTTCCGGAATGTCAGTTTTAAATAAATCATCCATTCTGGTTCTGTAATGGAATGTCAGTTGAGTCCATCAGTATATTCGGTCGCACTTCTTTGTAAAATGGCAGAAACTCTCAGCCTCTTACTTCTAAACGTTTTATTTTTAATTGAAATCTACAGTCCAGGCTACACGTCATCAGAAGCAATGCTTGCACTATCTAACCCACCTGGTTCCCACTGGGTATGATGACGTGTTGATGAACACTCAGGGACAATAGGAACTACATTATTAGAGGCCCTATAAGCAATATTATCTTAAATAAATCATGATCTGCACGAAGAAAATACACGGTTGTTGTTTTAGTAGAAAGCTATTTGTTTTGCTGCTTTTTGAATCTGTAGCGCTGAAGATCCCCGCTATACCAGGATTTACATTTAAGGGCAATGTTCCTGCGTTTTGTCGGAGTGCCAATATGACGAGGATCTTCAGCGCTACGGATTGAATCCATCCCTCTCTTCAGTTGGTTCGTTAAAGTGGCCCCTCAAACATTTCCCACCGTTTCCCAACATTTCCCACCGTTGTGTTTACACCTACTGTTTGTGTGTGTGTGTGTGTGTGTGTGTGTGTGTGTGTGTGTGTGTGTGTGTGTGTGTGTGTGTGTGTGTGTGTGTGTGTGTGTGTGTGTGTGTGTGTGTGTGTGTGTGTGTGTGTGTGTGTGTGCGCTCATCTATGTGGCTACATAATATTGTTGTCTTAGACACCCCAGGCTTTATTAGTGAAGGATATCGTGGTCAGTTGGAGAGGTTTATTAGTGAAGGATACCGTGGTCAGTTGGAGAGGTTTATTAGTGAAGGATACCGTGGTCAGTTGGAGAGGTTTATTAGTGAAGGATATCGTGGTCCGCTGGAGAGGTATCATTAGTGAAGGATACCGTGGTCAGTTGGAGAGGCTTTATTAGTGAAGGATATCGTGGTCAACTAGAGAAGTTTTATTAGTGAAGGATATCGTGATCAACTAGAGAAGTTTTATTGGTGAAGGATATCGTGATCAACTAGAGAAGTTTTATTGGTGAAGGATATCGTGGTCAACTAGAGAAGTTTTATTAGTGAAGGATATCGTGATCAACTAGAGAGGTTTAATTAGTGAAGGATATCGTGATAAACTAGAGAGGTTTCATTAGTGAAGGATATCGTGATAAACTAGAGAGGTTTCATTAGTGAAGGATACCGTGGTCAGTTGGAGAGGTTTTATTAGTGAAGGATACCGTGATCAATTAGAGAAGTATTATTAATGAAGGATACCGTGATCAACTAGAGAAGTTTTATTAGTGAAGGATACCATGATCAACTAGAGAAGTTTTATTAGTGAAGGATGCTGTGGTCAGTTGGAGAGATTTTATTAGTGAAGGATATCGTGGTCAACTAGAGAGGTTTTATTGGTGAAGGATATCGTGGTCAACTAGAGAAGTTTTATTAGTGAAGGATATTGTGGTCAGTTGGAGGTTTTATTAGTGAAGGATATCGTGGTCAACTAGAGAAGTTTTATTGGTGAAGGATATCGTGGTCAACTAGAGAGGTTTTATTAGTGAAGGATATCGTGGTCAACTAGAGAGGTTTTATTAGTGAAGGATATCGTGGTCAACTAGAGAGGTTTAATTAGTGAAGGATATCGTGGTCAACTAGAGAGGTTTAATTAGTGAAGGATATCGTGGTCAGCTAGAGAGGTTTATTAGTGAAGGATATCGTGGTCAGCTAGAGAGGTTTATTAGTGAAGGATATCGTGGTCAGCTAGAGAGGTTTATTAGTGAAGGATATCGTGGTCAGCTAGAGTGGTTTAATTAGTGAAGGATATCGTGGTCAACTAGAGAGGTTATATTGGTGAAGGATATCGTGGTCAGCTAGAGTGGTTTAATTAGTGAAGGATATCGTGGTCAACTAGAGAGGTTATATTGGTGAAGGATATCGTGGTCAGCTAAAGAGGTTTCTCGGTATTATCCTCCCTCGTTTTCTTCTCCTCCTTTCTGACATTTTCACACTCAGTCCATCTCACCACGTCTCTAGCTTGACAGTAGACTCTCCAAAGCACTGTAGTCAAACTGCATTTCTCAAATGTAATGAAAGTAATGTTTAGCCATAACCGAATGTCAAGCAATAATAATATCAATGTTGTATTTTTTAATCTTGTGTAGAGTCTTAAATATTGCATGTCGATAAATTCTAATGGTTCACACTTGACTTTTATTTTTTTAGTTCTCTTCTATATTCTGAATTCTGTGTTTTATTGTCACGTTCATGTATGACGAGTTCTGTTCTCTACTTCTGTTTAATCTGTATGGAATTACTTATAGAGTTACCTATAGAGTTACCTATAGAGTTACCTATAGAATTACCTATAGAGTTACCTATGGAATTACCTATAGAGTTACCTATGGAATTACCTTTAGCGTTACCTATGGAATTACCTTTAGCGTTACCTATGGAAATACCTTTAGCGTTACCTATGGATTTACCTATAGAGTTACCTATAGAATTACCTATAGAATTACCTATAGAATTACCTATAGAGTTACCTATAGAGTTACCTATAGAGTTACCTATAGAATTACCTATAGAGTTACCTATAGAATTACCTATAGAATTACCTATAGAATTACCTATAGAGTTACCTATAGAGTTACCTATAGAATTACCTATAGAATTACCTATAGAGTTACCTATAGAGTTACCTATAGAATTACCTATAGAGTTACCTATAGAATTACCTATAGAGTTACCTATGGAATTACCTATAGAGTTACCTATGGAATTACCTATAGACTCTGTCTATACAGACCAAGTGAGAGCGACATACTGCTATAGACTCTGTCTATACAGACCAAGTGAGAGGGACATACTGCTATAGACTCTGTCTATACAGACCAAGTGAGAGCGACATACTGCTATAGACTCTGTCTATACAGACCAAGTGAGAGCGACATACTGCCATAGACTCTGTCTATACAGAACAAGTGAGAGCGACATACTGCTATAGACTCTGTCTATACAGACCAAGTGAGAGCGACATACTGCTATAGACTCTGTCTATACAGACCAAGTGAGAGCGACATACTGCTATAGACTCTGTCTATACAGACCAAGTGAGAGGGACATACTGCTATAGACTCTGTCTATACAGACCAAGTGAGAGCGACATACTGCCATAGACTCTGTCTATACAGACCAAGTGAGAGGGACATACTGCTATAGACTCTGTCTATACAGACCAAGTGAGAGCGACATACTGCTATAGACTCTGTCTATACAGACCAAGTGAGAGGGACATACTGCTATAGACTCTGTCTATACAGACCAAGTGAGAGCGACATACTGCCATAGACTCTGTCTATACAGACCAAGTGAGAGGGACATACTGCTATAGACTCTGTCTATACAGACCAAGTGAGAGCGACATACTGCCATAGACTCTGTCTATACAGACCAAGTGAGAGGGACATACTGCTATAGACTCTGTCTATACAGACCAAGTGAGAGGGACATACTGCTATAGACTCTGTCTATACAGACCAAGTGAGAGCGACATACTGCCATAGACTCTGTCTATACAGACCAAGTGAGAGGGACATACTGCCATAGACTCTGTCTATACAGACCAAGTGAGAGGGACATACTGCTATAGACTCTGTCTATACAGACCAAGTGAGAGCGACATACTGCTATAGACTCTGTCTATACAGACCAAGTGAGAGCGACATACTGCCATAGACTCTGTCTATACAGACCAAGTGAGAGGGACATACTGCCATAGACTCTGTCTATACAGACCAAGTGAGAGGGACATACTGCCATAGACTCTGTCTATACAGACCAAGTGAGAGGGACATACTGCTATAGACTCTGTCTATACAGACCAAGTGAGAGGGACATACTGCTATAGACTCTGTCTATACAGACCAAGTGAGAGGGACATACTGCCATAGACTCTGTCTATACAGACCAAGTGAGAGGGACATACTGCTATAGACTCTGTCTATACAGACCAAGTGAGAGGGACATACTGCCATAGACTCTGTCTATACAGACCAAGTGAGAGGGACATACTGCCATAGACTCTGTCTATACAGACCAAGTGAGAGGGACATACTGCCATAGACTCTGTCTATACAGACCAAGTGAGAGGGACATACTGCCATAGACTCTGTCTATACAGACCAAGTGAGAGGGACATACTGCCATAGACTCTGTCTATACAGACCAAGTGAGAGGGACATACTGCTATAGACTCTGTCTATACAGACCAAGTGAGAGGGACATACTGCCATAGACTCTGTCTATACAGACCAAGTGAGAGGGACATACTGCTATAGACTCTGTCTATACAGACCAAGTGAGAGGGACATACTGCCATAGACTCTGTCTATACAGACCAAGTGAGAGCGACATACTGCCATAGACTCTGTCTATACAGACCAAGTGAGAGGGACATACTGCCATAGACTCTGTCTATACAGACCAAGTGAGAGGGACATACTGCCATAGACTCTGTCTATACAGACCAAGTGAGAGGGACATACTGCTATAGACTCTGTCTATACAGACCAAGTGAGAGGGACATACTGCCATAGACTCTGTCTATACAGACCAAGTGAGAGGGACATACTGCTATAGACTCTGTCTATACAGACCAAGTGAGAGCGACATACTGCCATAGACTCTGTCTATACAGACCAAGTGAGAGGGACATACTGCCATAGACTCTGTCTATACAGACCAAGTGAGAGGGACATACTGCCATAGACTCTGTCTATACAGACCAAGTGAGAGCGACATACTGCCATAGACTCTGTCTATACAGACCAAGTGAGAGGGACATACTGCTATAGACTCTGTCTATACAGACCAAGTGAGAGGGACATACTGCCATAGACTCTGTCTATACAGACCAAGTGAGAGGGACATACTGCTATAGACTCTGTCTATACAGACCAAGTGAGAGGGACATACTGCCATAGACTCTGTCTATACAGACCAAGTGAGAGCGACTATATTTATTTTATTTGTAAATTTCACATTGTTAGAGGATGAGATGTTTTATACAGAGTACTGAACCACGGCCCTTGAGTTTCTAGTCTTAAAAAAATAATAAATCGTGTTTAGTGAAATTATTTTTATTAATTAAATGTTTTATTTAAACCTGTGTAAAGATGTGATTGTTAAAGCCATTTGGTTGGATTTGAAGTACTGGACTGTCTATCTAACTCATCAGACCTGACCAACATGGCTGGTTACTGGACTGTCTATCTAACTCATCAGACCTGACCAACATGACTGGTTACTGGACTGTCTATCTAACTCATCAGACCTGACCAACATGGCTGGTTACTGGACTGACTATAACTCATCAGACCTGACCAACATGGCTGGTTACTGGACTGACTATCTAACTCATCAGACCTGACCAACATGGCTGGTTACTGGACTGTCTATCTAACTCATCAGACCTGACCAACATGGCTGGTTACTGGACTGACAATCTAACTCATCAGACCTGACCAACATGGCTGGTTATTGGACTGTCTATCTAACTCATCAGACCTGACCAACATGGCTGGTTACTGGACTGTCTATCTAACTCATCAGACCTGACCAACATGACTGGTTACTGGACTGTCTATCTAACTCATCAGACCTGACCAACATGGCTGGTTACTGGACTGACTATAACTCATCAGACCTGACCAACATGGCTGGTTACTGGACTGTCTATCTAACTCATCAGACCTGACCAACATGGCTGGTTACTGGACTGTCTATCTAACTCATCAGACCTGACCAACATGGCTGGTTACTGGACTGACAATCTAACTCATCAGACCTGACCAACATGGCTGGTTACTGGACTGACTATCTAACTCATCAGACCTGACCGACATGGCTGGTTACTGGATTGTCTATCTAACTCATCAGACCTGACCGACATGGCTGGTTACTGGACTGACTATCTAACTCATCAGAACTGACCAACATGGCTGGTTACTGGACTGACTATCTAACTCATCAGACCTGACCAACATGGCTGGTTATTGGACTGTCTATCTATCTCATCAGACCTGACCAACATGGCTGGTTACTGGACTGACTATCTAACTCATCAGAACTGACCAACATGGCTGGTTACTGGACTGACTATCTAACTCATCAGACCTGACCAACATGGCTGGTTACTGGACTGACTATCTAACTCATCAGACCTGACCAACATGGCTGGTTACTGGACTGACTATCTAACTCATCAGACCTGACCAACATGGCTGGTTACTGGACTGACTATAACTCATCAGACCTGACCAACATGGCTGGTTACTGGACTGACTATCTAACTCATCAGACCTGACCAACATGGCTGGTTACTGGACTGTCTATCTAACTCATCAGACCTGACCAACATGGCTGGTTACTGGACTGACTATCTAACTCATCAGACCTGACCAACATGGCTGGTTACTGGACTGACTATAACTCATCAGACCTGACCAACATGGCTGGTTACTGGACTGACTATCTAACTCATCAGACCTGACCAACATGGCTGGTTACTGGACTGACTATAACTCATCAGACCTGACCAACATGGCTGGTTACTGGACTGACTATCTAACTCATCAGACCTGACCAACATGGCTGGTTACTGGACTGACTATCTAACTCATCAGACCTGACCAACATGGCTGGTTACTGGACTGACTATCTAACTCATCAGACCTGACCGACATGGCTGGTTACTGGACTGACTATCTAACTCATCAGACCTGACCTACATGGCTGGTTACTGGACTGTCTATCTAACTCATCAGACCTGACCAACATGGCTGGTTATTGGACTGTCTATCTAACTCATCAGACCTGACCAACATGGCTGGTTACTGGACTGACTATAACTCATCAGACCTGACCAACATGGCTGGTTACTGGACTGACTATCTAACTCATCAGACCTGACCAACATGGCTGGTTACTGGACTGACTATCTAACTCATCAGACCTGACCAACATGGCTGGTTACTGGACTGACTATAACTCATCAGACCTGACCAACATGGCTGGTTACTGGACTGACTATAACTCATCAGACCTGACCAACATGGCTGGTTACTGGACTGTCTATCTAACTCATCAGACCTGACCAACATGGCTGGTTACTGGACTGTCTATCTAACTCATCAGACCTGACCAACATGGCTGGTTACTGGACTGACAATCTAACTCATCAGACCTGACCAACATGGCTGGTTACTGGACTGACTATCTAACTCATCAGACCTGACCGACATGGCTGGTTACTGGATTGTCTATCTAACTCATCAGACCTGACCGACATGGCTGGTTACTGGACTGACTATCTAACTCATCAGAACTGACCAACATGGCTGGTTACTGGACTGACTATCTAACTCATCAGACCTGACCAACATGGCTGGTTATTGGACTGTCTATCTATCTCATCAGACCTGACCAACATGGCTGGTTACTGGACTGACTATCTAACTCATCAGAACTGACCAACATGGCTGGTTACTGGACTGACTATCTAACTCATCAGACCTGACCAACATGGCTGGTTACTGGACTGACTATCTAACTCATCAGACCTGACCAACATGGCTGGTTACTGGACTGACTATCTAACTCATCAGACCTGACCAACATGGCTGGTTACTGGACTGACTATAACTCATCAGACCTGACCAACATGGCTGGTTACTGGACTGACTATCTAACTCATCAGACCTGACCAACATGGCTGGTTACTGGACTGTCTATCTAACTCATCAGACCTGACCAACATGGCTGGTTACTGGACTGACTATCTAACTCATCAGACCTGACCAACATGGCTGGTTACTGGACTGACTATAACTCATCAGACCTGACCAACATGGCTGGTTACTGGACTGACTATCTAACTCATCAGACCTGACCAACATGGCTGGTTACTGGACTGACTATAACTCATCAGACCTGACCAACATGGCTGGTTACTGGACTGACTATCTAACTCATCAGACCTGACCAACATGGCTGGTTACTGGACTGACTATCTAACTCATCAGACCTGACCAACATGGCTGGTTACTGGACTGACTATCTAACTCATCAGACCTGACCGACATGGCTGGTTACTGGACTGACTATCTAACTCATCAGACCTGACCTACATGGCTGGTTACTGGACTGTCTATCTAACTCATCAGACCTGACCAACATGGCTGGTTATTGGACTGTCTATCTAACTCATCAGACCTGACCAACATGGCTGGTTACTGGACTGACTATAACTCATCAGACCTGACCAACATGGCTGGTTACTGGACTGACTATCTAACTCATCAGACCTGACCAACATGGCTGGTTACTGGACTGACTATCTAACTCATCAGACCTGACCAACATGGCTGGTTACTGGACTGACTATAACTCATCAGACCTGACCAACATGGCTGGTTACTGGACTGACTATCTAACTCATCAGACCTGACCAACATGGCTGGTTACTGGACTGACTATAACTCATCAGACCTGACCAACATGGCTGGTTACTGGACTGACTATCTAACTCATCAGACCTGACCAACATGGCTGGTTACTGGACTGACTATCTAACTCATCAGACCTGACCAACATGGCTGGTTACTGGACTGACTATCTAACTCATCAGACCTGACCGACATGGCTGGTTACTGGACTGACTATCTAACTCATCAGACCTGACCAACATGGCTGGTTACTGGACTGTCTATCTAACTCATCAGACCTGACCAACATGGCTGGTTATTGGACTGTCTATCTAACTCATCAGACCTGACCAACATGGCTGGTTACTGGACTGACTATAACTCATCAGACCTGACCAACATGGCTGGTTACTGGACTGACTATCTAACTCATCAGACCTGACCAACATGGCTGGTTACTGGACTGACTACCTAACTCATCAGACCTGACCAACATGGCTGGTTACTGGACTGACTATCTAACTCATCAGACCTGACCAACATGGCTGGTTACTGGACTGTCTATCTAACTCATCAGACCTGACCAACATGGCTGGTTATTGGACTGTCTATCTAACTCATCAGACCTGACCAACATGGCTGGTTACTGGGCTGACTATAACTCATCAGACCTGACCAACATGGCTGGTTACTGGACTGACTATAACTCATCAGACCTGACCAACATGACTGGTTAAAGGACTGACTATCTAACTCATCAGACCTGACCAACATGACTGGTTAAAGGACTGACTATCTAACTCATCAGACCTGACCAACATGGCTGGTTACTGGACTGACTATCTAACTCATCAGACCTGACCAACATGGCTGGTTACTGGACTGACTATCTAACTCATCAGACCTGACCAACATGGCTGGTTACTGGACTGACTATCTAACTCATCAGACCTGACCAACATGGCTGGTTACTGGACTGACTATCTAACTCATCAGACCTGACCAACATGGCTGGTTACTGGACTGACTATCTAACTCATCAGACCTGACCAACATGGCTGGTTTATATCAATCACAATGACATGTCAGGAATATAGGAACTCTATGGTCTCGTAGAAAGAGCATCACAAGATGAGTCTCATGGCTAAAAAAAAAATAATCAGGAAAATAAGTATTGAGCTGTTACATTCTGAGTGATGCACTTCCTGTTTTACAGCCTCTACTGTATGTAGTGGAATGTGAGCTTTGAAAACGGTTCATTAAACTCAGTCCTGCTATTGAGTCTGGAGGCCATAGTGTCCTATACAACAACAACAAACAAACAAACAGATTTTATAACCATTCAGACTGAATACTCAATTGCTATCTTCAAAACACTGCTATGACATCAAATCAGATCACTCTGGCTGTTCATAGTTATTTAATGACTGTGTTGCTAGCCACGGCTGTATGATTCAAATAATAGACAATCTATTTCAATGTTGTTGTTTTTTTTTTCTAAGATGGATTACATGTGTGTTTTAGTTCCTTTACAATAACGAGTCTTCACGTGTTTAATGGAGAAATGAACATAGAACACAATCTTTGTTAATAATTAAATAAAAATGTGTTTTTTAAGCAGTTGTTTTTTTTAAAGTGAAGAACCAGCTACAGCACAGTGAGGGGTTGGGGGTTATGTTTTGATGGTACGTGTTACGCTACTGATCTTTAAGATAATGACATACAGACTTTTTTTTTTGTTTTTTTCAATCCAGATCTTTTAAAGTCTCTTCAGTTGTCTTCACAAACAGCCACCTTGTTTCTTTGTCTGAGTCATGAATAATATACTGTAAGTCTTTTTGGAATCTTTTTTTTTTTTTGTAAATACAAAACTGTAAAAGAAAATTAATACATGTAAAGTTGTCTTTTTTAAAATACTTTTCAATTCTAATATGATGAATATTGTTATATTGCACTTAAGAAAACCAACCTGTACCTTTTTAATATTGTGACCTTTTATTAAAAGTGCATTGGACACAGCAGTTCTCTGGGTGTGTAATGTGTGGTTGCCCCAGAATTAAAATGGCAGCTTTGAGAGAAGCTAGCAATCATCCATTTCCTGTCGTTATTTTGTTCAATATATATATATAGTGTATATAGTATATAAGTTATTATATTATTATTTTATATATTATTTATAATTTTTGATACACTGATATATAGTAAGTTAGACAGATACTATTGTTAAGGTAATGACTAAAGAATTCCACCCTGAAGCGTAATTGATGGATTGTGTAACATATATAATGAAAAATTAGAATTATAAACCTCAGTCCAACAAGGTCGAGACAAGCAGAAATGTGTGTGTCTTATTAAGAAAACACAGAGAACAATTAAAACTATTCATGACCTGACCTGGTTAGAACTCTGAGAAACTTACGGCAGGAAAGGGAGTCCCCGTCAAGGTCCCTCTGATCTCGGGGGGGATGGAACTGCCAGCTTGGTAGTGATAAACGAGGAGTGAGAACTATGGGGAAAGATACATCCCGCCTACTGTTTGTGTGTATGAATGTGTGTGTAGTAGGTAGGGAGGGGTTGAGTTATAAAATGTCTTTGTATTGTGGACTTCAGAACGTTCTCGTGAATAAACTTCACGGACCTTTTGCATAAGCTTGAGTCTTTGCCTAATGATTATTAAACCCAGGGTCTGACAAACCTCGGGGATGAGTCAAAGCTTAAATAAGTGTTAGTTATTATCATTGGGATTGAAAATTCTCGTGACGATGGAAATATGAAAAATGGAGAGGCGATGGCTAGAAAGCCGGTGACGTCGAACGCCGCCCGAACAAGGAGAGGAGCCGACTTCGGCAGAAGTCTTCCAACAGTATGTCTTTAATAAGGAGGAATGTCTCCACAGTAGCCTTCCAACAGTATGTCTTTAATAAGGAGGAATGTCTCCACGGTAGTCTTCCAACAGTATGTCTTTAATAAGGAGGAATGTCTCCATAGTAGCCTTCCAACAGTATGTCTTTAATAAGGAGGAATGTCTCCACGGTAGTCTTCCAACAGTATGTCTTTAATAAGGAGGAATGTCTCCACAGTAGCCTTCCAACAGTATGTCTTTAATAAGGAGGAATGTTTCCACAGTAGCCTTCCAACAGTATGTCTTTAATAAGGAGGAATGTCTCCACAGTAGTCTTCCAACAGTATGTCTTTAATAAGGAGGAATGTCTCCACAGTAGCCTTCCAACAGTATGTCTTTAATAAGGTGGAATGTCTCCACAGTAGCCTTCCAACAGTATGTCTTTAATAAGGAGGAATGTCTCCATAGTAGCCTTCCAACAGTATGTCTTTAATAAGGAGGAATGTCTCCACGGTAGTCTTCCAACAGTATGTCTTTAATAAGGAGGAATGTCTCCACAGTAGTCTTCCAACAGTATGTCTTTAATAAGGAGGAATGTCTCCACAGTAGTCTTCCAACAGTATGTCTTTAATAAGGAGGAATGTTTCCACAGTAGTCTTCCAACAGTATGTCTTTAATAAGGAGGAATGTTTCCACAGTAGTCTTCCAACAGTATGTGCTTGTCCTGGACATCAGAGGTGGATTTCCCTGTGAACCCTGTGGTCAAAAGGTCAACGTCGACACCCCAGGTAGGGCGTGCCTTGTCATTCATATTGTCACGACTCTTGTCGTCGGGGTGAAGAAGTGGACCAAAGTGTTCATGATTTACTTGTCAAACCACTTCAACGAAGTAACAAAGAGCAAAACGACAACCAACAGTCCTGTCAGGTGCAAAAACAGAACATAACGACCCACAAACACAGGTGGGAAAAAGGCTGCCTAAGTATGAATCTCAATCAGAGACAACGATAGACAGCTGTCCCTGATTGAGAACCATACCCAGCCAAAACATAGAAATAACAAAACATAGAAATAAAGAACATAGAATGCCCACCCAAATCACACCTTTCTATGGTCAAGGCGTGACACATATTTAAAAGATACTTTGTCCTTTAAGGGCCACCGTAGTACCACAAATCCTCAAGACATTATTTATTATTATAATACATGTCTGCAGTTACTGGATGTCATATTATTTTATTGTGAATTAAAACCTTCAACAATAAAACCTTCTAATTCTGTGGTCCTGTTTTATCCAGCAGAGGACACAGAAGCACAAGGCCCTATGCACTATGGTCCCATTAGATTAGACTGAGCTTGATAATGCTGCGTTCAGAACATAGTGGGAAGTTGGTATTTACCAGCATACGACTGGGGAAACAAACCCCCCCCCCCCCCCCCCCCCCCCTCCAACTGGTAATTACTAGTGGGGGAAACTCATCTATCATCTCTGAACTCCTGACTTCTCCCACACGCTGACCTCTGATGTCACATACTAAGGAAATGACCTCTGTAGCAGCATTTTTCGGTAGTGAAATGTAACAACAAAACTTTATTTATAAAACGTTTTTTAACATTAGAATTTGTTTACAAGCATGAGAGCTGTACTTTTAGTTCATGGTTGGGCGTGTCTCAGCGAGTTCAAAGCACGTGAAAGCATTCAATTGGCATTTATTTACGACTAATAACTGGCAAATTCCCACCTCCCACTTGGTTATGAATGCTGCATTATCCCTGTCCAGTAAACAGTTCGTTAGAGATCAGACTTCTGTTTTACTACAGTTACACTGGAAAAAGTCATGACAACCTCTTCTTCCTGTCAACTTTTTTTCTGTGATCTTTTGCTCAGCGAACCTTCTTCTCCTCCTCCTTTCCAACCTCTTCCTCCTTCTACATTCTCCCCTCCTACTCCCTCCTTCCCCACCTCCCCCTTCTGTCTTCTCCTCCTCCAGTCTCCTCTACCCCCTTCTCCACCCTCCCCTCCTACTCCCTCCTTCCCCACCTCCCCCTTCTGTCTTCTCCTCCTCCAGTCTCCTCTACACCCTTCTCCACCCTCCCCTCCTACTCCCTCCTTCCCCACATTTCCCTTCCTCCTCCTCCTCCTCCCTTCTTCCTCCTCCTTCAGCTGGTTCAGATGATTCATCCCTCTGTGTGTGACTCCGTATCATTTGTTTGCCAGGTTACCGTGACAACCGACCGATATCGCATTCGCAGAGCAGACCTTCCATTGACCCTGTTCCTTAGTCTTTACTGCGCTGTAATCATAGCAACGTTAGTATTGAGAAGTAAGAGGGCTTTGGTCAAAGCACACACACACACACACAATATATTTTCAAGTGAGTATTCTGTCGAAGGGACAGTTGGGGCTTCACCTTGACTCAAATTGCTTGAGAGATGGCTGGTCGATTCGTCGGGCTGGACTTGTTTTATTGCAGGGATGTATGATGTTAACGACACAAAGTCTTAAAAAACGTCTGCATTGGTTCTTTTATCACAACGTCAAATCATTTGGGTAACAATTAAGTACCTTACTGTTATTTATTTTATTTTATTTTTAAAACGTTTTTTAAAATATTTTTATTATAAATAGCTTCTTAGCAAAGAACAATTTCTCAAGCAAGAAATTTGCTAGGATTATCTGGGAGGGGTCTGAGTTAAAGGGTCTGATTGGACAAGCCTAATGGGAGGGATATGTAACCTGAAAACTAGCTGTTATTGGCAGAGAGGTTTAAACCTCTCTTTCTTATTGGTCTATTAACTTATACCGCCTCCCAAACAAGATGACATTTTAGTCTGTCTGTCTTTACACTAAATTTTTTTCACAATTTCACAGTATAATTCCAACCTCATAGTGTGGAAATATAAAACAAACCGTGTCAGTACACAGGCAACCCAGTCTCTCCCCTAACAGACGTGTGCGTGTCTTGTCGTAACATGAGGTTTAATTGCCAGGGAAAGGCCCCTGTCCAGATGTGTTATCAGTATAGTCTTATCAGTAGAGCCAGCCTGAGCCGAGCACTCCCTTTTGAAGTGAAACTAGGGCGATCATTACGTATTTATCACTACACAGGAGATCAATATATATTTATCACTACACAGGCGATCAATATGTATTTATATTTATCACTACACAGGATATCAATATGTATTTATCACTACACAGGAGATCAATATGTATTTATCACTACAGTATTTATCACTACACAGGAGATCAATATGTATTTATCACTACACAGGAGATCAATATATATTTATCACTACACAGGCGATCAATATGTATTTATATTTATCACTACACAGGATATCAATATGTATTTATCACTACACAGGAGATCAATACGTATTTATCACTACAGTATTTATCACTACACAGGTGATCAATATGTATTTATCACTACACAGGTGATCAATATGTATTTATCACTACACAGGTGATCAATATGTATTTATCACTACAGTATTTATCACTACACAGGTGATCAATATGTATTTATCACTACAGTATTTATCACTACACAGGAGATCAATATGTATTTATCACTACAGTATTTATCACTACACAGGAGATCAATATGTATTTATCACTACAGTATTTATCACTACACAGGCGATCAATATGTATTTATCACTACACAGGAGATCAATATGTATTTATCACTACACAGGAGATCAATATGTATTTATCACTACAGTATTTATCACTACACAGGAGATCAATATGTATTTATCACTACAGTATTTATCACTACACAGGATATCAATATGTATTTATCACTACACAGGAGATCAATATGTATTTATCACTACAGTATTTATCACTACAGTATTTATCACTACACAGGAGATCAATATGTATTTATCACTACAGTATTTATCACTACACAGGAGATCAATATGTATTTATCACTACACAGGAGATCAATATGTATTTATCACTACAGTATTTATCACTACACAGGAGATCAATATGTATTTATCACTACAGTATTTATCACTACACAGGAGATCAATATGTATTTATCACTACACAGGAGATCAATATGTATTTATCACTACAGTATTTATCACTACACAGGAGATCAATATGTATTTATCACTACACAGGAGATCAATATGTATTTATCACTACAGTATTTATCACTACACAGGAGATCAATATGTATTTATCACTACAGTATTTATCACTACACAGGAGATCAATATGTATTTATCACTACACAGGAGATCAATATGTATTTATCACTACACAGGAGATCAATATGTATTTATCACTACACAGGAGATCAATATGTATTAATCACTACAGTATTTATCACTACACAGGAGATCAATATGTATTTATCACTACAGTATTTATCACTACACAGGAGATCAATATGTATTTATCACTACAGTATTTATCACTACACAGGAGATCAATATGTATTTATCACTACAGTATTTATCACTACACAGGAGATCAATATGTATTTATCACTACAGTATTTATCACTACACAGGAGATCAATATGTATTTATCACTACACAGGATATCAATATGTATTTATCACTACACAGGAGATCAATATGTATTTATCACTACAGTATTTATCACTACACAGGAGATCAATATGTATTTATCACTACAGTATTTATCACTACACAGGAGATCAATATGTATTTATCACTACAGTATTTATCACTACACAGGAGATCAATATGTATTTATCACTACAGTATTTATCACTACACAGGCGATCAATATGTATTTATCACTACAGTATTTATCACTACACAGGAGATCAATATGTATTTATCACTACACAGGAGATCAATATGTATTTATCACTACACAGGAGATCAATATGTATTAATCACTACACAGGAGATCAATATGTATTTATCACTACAGTATTTATCACTACACAGGAGATCAATATGTATTTATCACTACACAGGAGATCAATATGTATTTATCACTACACAGGAGATCAATATGTATTTATCACTACAGTATTTATCACTACACAGGAGATCAATATGTATTTATCACTACAGTATTTATCACTACACAGGAGATCAATATGTATTTATCACTACAGTATTTATCACTACACAGGTGATCAATATGTATTTATCACTACACAGGAGATCAATATGTATTTATCACTACACAGGTGATCAATATGTATTTATCACTACACAGGTGATCAATATGTATTTATCACTACAGTATTTATCACTACACAGGAGATCAATATGTATTTATCACTACAGTATTTATCACTACACAGGTGATCAATATGTATTTATCACTACACAGGAGATCAATATGTATTTATCACTACACAGGAGATCAATATGTATTTATCACTACAGTATTTATCACTACACAGGAGATCAATATGTATTTATCACTACACAGGAGATCAATATGTATTTATCACTACACAGGAGATCAATATGTATTTATCACTACACAGGCGATCAATATGTATTAATCACTACACAGGAGATCAATATGTATTTATCACTACAGTATTTATCACTACACAGGAGATCAATACGTATTTATCACTACACAGGAGATCAATATGTATTTATCACTACACAGGAGATCAATATGTATTTATCACTACAGTATTTATCACTACACAGGAGATCAATATGTATTTATCACTACAGTATTTATCACTACACAGGAGATCAATATGTATTTATCACTACACAGGAGATCAATATGTATTTATCACTACACAGGAGATCAATATGTATTTATCACTACACAGGAGATCAATATGTATTTATCACTACAGTATTTATCACTACACAGGAGATCAATATGTATTTATCACTACAGTATTTATCACTACACAGGAGATCAATATGTATTTATCACTACAGTATTTATCACTACACAGGAGATCAATATGTATTTATCACTACACAGGAGATCAATATGTATTTATCACTACAGTATTTATCACTACACAGGATATCAATATGTATTTATCACTACACAGGAGATCAATATGTATTTATCACTACAGTATTTATCACTACACAGGAGATCAATATGTATTTATCACTACAGTATTTATCACTACACAGGATATCAATATGTATTTATCACTACAGTATTTATCACTACACAGGAGATCAATATGTATTTATCACTACAGTATTTATCACTACACAGGATATCAATATGTATTTATCACTACACAGGAGATCAATATGTATTTATCACTACACAGGAGATCAATATGTATTTATCACTACACAGGATATCAATATGTATTTATCACTACACAGGAGATCAATATGTATTTATCACTACACAGGAGATCAATATGTATTTATCACTACACAGGAGATCAATATGTATTTATCACTACACAGGAGATCAATATGTATTTATCACTACACAGGAGATCAATATGTATTTATCACTACACAGGAGATCAATATGTATTTATCACTACACAGGAGATCAATATGTATTTATCACTACAGTATTTATCACTACACAGGAGATCAATATGTATTTATCACTACAGTATTTATCACTACACAGGAGATCAATACGTATTTATCACTACAGTATTTATCACTACACAGGATATCAATATGTATTTATCACTACACAGGAGATCAATATGTATTTATCACTACAGTATTTATCACTACACAGGATATCAATATGTATTTATCACTACAGTATTTATCACTACACAGGATATCAATATGTATTTATCACTACAGTATTTATCACTACACAGGATATCAATATGTATTTATCACTACACAGGATATCAATATGTATTTATCACTACACAGGAGATCAATATGTATTTATCACTACAGTATTTATCACTACACAGGAGATCAATATGTATTTATCACTACACAGGAGATCAATATGTATTTATCACTACACAGGAGATCAATATGTATTTATCACTACACAGGAGATCAATATGTATTAATCACTACAGTATTTATCACTACACAGGAGATCAATATGTATTTATCACTACACAGGAGATCAATATGTATTTATCACTACACAGGAGATCAATATGTATTTATCACTACACAGGAGATCAATATGTATTTATCACTACACAGGAGATCAATATGTATTTATCACTACAGTATTTATCACTACACAGGAGATCAATATGTATTTATCACTACACAGGAGATCAATATGTATTTATCACTACACAGGAGATCAATATGTATTTATCACTACAGTATTTATCACTACACAGGAGATCAATATGTATTTATCACTACACAGGAGATCAATATGTATTTATCACTACACAGGAGATCAATATGTATTTATCACTACAGTATTTATCACTACACAGGAGATCAATATGTATTTATCACTACAGTATTTATCACTACACAGGAGATCAATATGTATTTATCACTACAGTATTTATCACTACACAGGAGATCAATATGTATTTATCACTACAGTATTTATCACTACACAGGAGATCAATATGTATTTATCACTACACAGGAGATCAATATGTATTTATCACTACACAGGAGATCAATATGTATTTATCACTACAGTATTTATCACTACACAGGAGATCAATATGTATTTATCACTACAGTATTTATCACTACACAGGAGATCAATATGTATTTATCACTACACAGGAGATCAATATGTATTTATCACTACACAGGAGATCAATATGTATTTATCACTACACAGGAGATCAATATGTATTTATCACTACAGTATTTATCACTACACAGGAGATCAATATGTATTTATCACTACACAGGCGATCAATATGTATTAATCACTACACAGGAGATCAATATATATTTATCACTACAGTATTTATCACTACACAGGAGATCAATATGTATTTATCACTACACAGGAGATCAATATGTATTTATCACTACAGTATTTATCACTACACAGGAGATCAATATGTATTTATCACTACACAGGAGATCAATATGTATTTATCACTACACAGGAGATCAATATGTATTTATCACTACACAGGAGATCAATATGTATTTATCACTACACAGGAGATCAATATGTATTTATCACTACACAGGAGATCAATATGTATTTATCACTACACAGGAGATCAATATGTATTTATCACTACAGTATTTATCACTACACAGGAGATCAATATGTATTTATCACTACACAGGAGATCAATATGTATTTATCACTACACAGGAGATCAATATGTATTTATCACTACAGTATTTATCACTACACAGGAGATCAATATGTATTTATCACTACACAGGAGATCAATATGTATTTATCACTACACAGGAGATCAATATGTATTAATCACTACAGTATTTATCACTACACAGGAGATCAATATGTATTTATCACTACAGTATTTATCACTACACAGGAGATCAATATGTATTTATCACTACACAGGAGATCAATATGTATTTATCAATTCACAGGAGATCAATATGTATTTATCACTACACAGGAGATCAATATGTATTTATCACTACACAGGAGATCAATATGTATTTATCACTACAGTATTTATCACTACACAGGAGATCAATATGTATTTATCACTACACAGGAGATCAATATGTATTTATCACTACACAGGAGATCAATATGTATTTATCACTACAGTATTTATCACTACACAGGAGATCAATATGTATTTATCACTACACAGGAGATCAATATGTATTTATCACTACACAGGAGATCAATATGTATTAATCACTACAGTATTTATCACTACACAGGAGATCAATATGTATTTATCACTACAGTATTTATCACTACACAGGAGATCAATATGTATTTATCACTACAGTATTTATCACTACACAGGAGATCAATATGTATTTATCACTACACAGGAGATCAATATGTATTTATCACTACAGTATTTATCACTACACAGGAGATCAATATGTATTTATCACTACAGTATTTATCACTACACAGGAGATCAATATGTATTTATCACTACACAGGAGATCAATATGTATTTATCACTACACAGGAGATCAATATGTATTTATCACTACACAGGAGATCAATATGTATTAATCACTACACAGGAGATCAATATGTATTTATCACTACACAGGAGATCAATATGTATTTATCACTACACAGGAGATCAATATGTATTTATCACTACACAGGAGATCAATATGTATTTATCACTACACAGGAGATCAATATGTATTTATCACTACACAGGATATCAATATGTATTTATCACTACACAGGAGATCAATATGTATTTATCACTACACAGGAGATCAATATGTATTAATCACTACACAGGAGATCAATATGTATTTATCACTACAGTATTTATCACTACACAGGAGATCAATACGTGTTTATCACTACACAGGAGATCAATATGTATTTATCACTACACAGGAGATCAATATGTATTAATCACTACACAGGAGATCAATATGTATTTATCACTACAGTATTTATCACTACACAGGAGATCAATACGTATTTATCACTACACAGGAGATCAATATGTATTTATCACTACACAGGAGATCAATATGTATTTATCACTACAGTATTTATCACTACACAGGAGATCAATATGTATTTATCACTACAGTATTTATCACTACACAGGAGATCAATATGTATTTATCACTACACAGGAGATCAATATGTATTTATCACTACACAGGAGATCAATATGTATTTATCACTACACAGGAGATCAATATGTATTTATCACTACACAGGAGATCAATATGTATTTATCACTACACAGGAGATCAATATGTATTTATCACTACACAGGAGATCAATATGTATTAATCACTACAGTATTTATCACTACACAGGAGATCAATATGTATTTATCACTACACAGGAGATCAATATGTATTTATCACTACAGTATTTATCACTACACAGGAGATCAATATGTATTTATCACTACACAGGAGATCAATATGTATTTATCACTACAGTATTTATCACTACACAGGAGATCAATATGTATTTATCACTACAGTATTTATCACTACACAGGAGATCAATATGTATTTATCACTACACAGGAGATCAATATGTATTTATCACTACACAGGAGATCAATATGTATTTATCACTACAGTATTTATCACTACACAGGAGATCAATATGTATTTATCACTACACAGGAGATCAATATGTATTTATCACTACACAGGAGATCAATATGTATTTATCACTACACAGGAGATCAATATGTATTTATCACTACAGTATTTATCACTACACAGGAGATCAATATGTATTTATCACTACACAGGAGATCAATATGTATTTATCACTACAGTATTTATCACTACACAGGAGATCAATATGTATTTATCACTACACAGGAGATCAATATGTATTTATCACTACACAGGAGATCAATATGTATTTATCACTACACAGGAGATCAATATGTATTTATCACTACACAGGAGATCAATACGTATTTATCAATTCACAGGAGATCAATATGTATTTATCACTACACAGGAGATCAATATGTATTTATCACTACACAGGAGATCAATACGTATTTATCAATTCACAGGAGATCAATATGTATTTATCACTACACAGGAGATCAATATGTATTTATCACTACACAGGAGATCAATATGTATTTATCACTACACAGGAGATCAATATGTATTTATCACTAGACAGGAGATCAATATGTATTTATCACTACAGTATTTATCACTACACAGGAGATCAATATGTATTTATCACTACACAGGAGATCAATATGTATTTATCACTAGACAGGAGATCAATATGTATTTATCACTACAGTATTTATCACTACACAGGAGATCAATATGTATTTATCACTACACAGGAGATCAATATGTATTTATCACTACAGTATTTATCACTACACAGGAGATCAATACGTATTTATCACTACACAGGAGATCAATATGTATTTATCACTAGACAGGAGATCAATATGTATTTATCACTACAGTATTTATCACTACACAGGAGATCAATATGTATTTATCACTACAGTATTTATCACTACACAGGAGATCAATACGTATTTATCACTACACAGGAGATCAATATGTATTTATCACTACACAGGAGATCAATATGTATTCATCACTACACAGGAGATCAATATGTATTTATCACTACAGTATTTATCACTACACAGGAGATCAATATGTATTTATCACTACACAGGAGATCAATATGTATTTATCACTACACAGGAGATCAATATGTATTTATCACTACAGTATTTATCACTACACAGGAGATCAATATGTATTTATCACTACAGTATTTATCACTACACAGGAGATCAATATGTATTTATCACTACACAGGAGATCAATATGTATTTATCACTACACAGGAGATCAATACGTATTTATCACTACAGTATTTATCACTACACAGGAGATCAATATGTATTTATCACTACACAGGAGATCAATACGTATTTATCACTACAGTATTTATCACTACACAGGAGATCAATATGTATTTATCACTACACAGGAGATCAATACGTATTTATCACTACAGTATTTATCACTACACAGGAGATCAATATGTATTTATCACTACACAGGAGATCAATACGTATTTATCACTACAGTATTTATCACTACACAGGAGATCAATATGTATTTATCACTACACAGGAGATCAATATGTATTTATCACTACAGTATTTATCACTACACAGGAGATCAATACGTATTTATCACTACAAAGGAGATCAATATGTATTTATCACTACACAGGAGATCAATATGTATTTATCACTACACAGGAGATCAATATGTATTTATCACTACACAGGAGATCAATATGTATTTATCACTACACAGGAGATCAATATGTATTTATCACTACAGTATTTATCACTACACAGGAGATCAATATGTATTTATCACTACACAGGAGATCAATATGTATTTATCACTACACAGGAGATCAATATGTATTTATCACTACACAGGAGATCAATACGTATTTATCACTACACAGGAGATCAATATGTATTTATCACTACACAGGAGATCAATATGTATTAATCACTACAGTATTTATCACTACACAGGAGATCAATATGTATTTATCACTACACAGGAGATCAATATGTATTAATCACTACAGTATTTATCACTACACAGGAGATCAATATGTATTAATCACTACAGTATTTATCACTACACAGGAGATCAATATGTATTTATCACTACAGTATTTATCACTACACAGGAGATCAATATGTATTTATCACTACAGTATTTATCACTACACAGGAGATCAATATGTATTAATCACTAAACAGGAGATCAATATGTATTTATCACTACAGTATTTATCACTACACAGGAGATCAATATGTATTTATCACTACACAGGAGATCAATATGTATTTATCACTACACAGGAGATCAATATGTATTTATCACTACACAGGAGATCAATATGTATTAATCACTACAGTATTTATCACTACACAGGAGATCAATATGTATTTATCACTACACAGGAGATCAATATGTATTTATCACTACAGTATTTATCACTACACAGGAGATCAATACGTATTTATCACTACAGTATTTATCACTACACAGGAGATCAATATGTATTTATCACTACACAGGAGATCAATATGTATTTATCACTACAGTATTTATCACTACACAGGAGATCAATATGTATTTATCACTACAGTATTTATCACTACACAGGAGATCAATATGTATTTATCACTACACAGGAGATCAATATGTATTTATCACTACACAGGAGATCAATATGTATTTATCACTACACAGGAGATCAATATGTATTTATCACTACAGTATTTATCACTACACAGGAGATCAATACGTATTCATCACTACACAGGAGATCAATACGTATGTATCACTACACAGGAGATCAATATGTATTTATCACTACAGTATTTATCACTACACAGGAGATCAATATGTATTTATCACTACAGTATTTATCACTACACAGGAGATCAATATGTATTTATCACTACACAGGAGATCAATATGTATTAATCACTACACAGGAGATCAATATGTATTTATCACTACAGTATTTATCACTACACAGGAGATCAATATGTATTTATCACTACACAGGAGATCAATATGTATTTATCACTACACAGGAGATCAATATGTATTTATCACTACAGTATTTATCACTACACAGGAGATCAATATGTATTTATCACTACACAGGAGATCAATATGTATTAATCACTACACAGGAGATCAATATGTATTTATCACTACAGTATTTATCACTACACAGGAGATCAATATGTATTTATCACTACACAGGAGATCAATATGTATTTATCACTACACAGGAGATCAATATGTATTTATCACTACACAGGAGATCAATATGTATTTATCACTACACAGGAGATCAATATGTATTTATCACTACACAGGAGATCAATATGTATTTAACACTACACAGGCGATCAATATGTATTTATCACTACACAGGAGATCAATATGTATTTATCACTACAGTATTTATCACTACACAGGAGATCAATATGTATTAATCACTACAGTATTTATCACTACACAGGAGATCAATATGTATTTATCACTACACAGGATATCAATACGTATTTATCACTACAGTATTTATCACTACACAGGAGATCAATATGTATTTATCACTACAGTATTTATCACTACACAGGAGATCAATATGTATTTATCACTACAGTATTTATCACTACACAGGAGATCAATATGTATTTATCACTACACAGGAGATCAATATGTATTTATCACTACACAGGAGATCAATATGTATTTATCACTACACAGGAGATCAATATGTATTTATCACTACAGTATTTATCACTACACAGGAGATCAATATGTATTTATCACTACACAGGAGATCAATATGTATTTATCACTACACAGGAGATCAATATGTATTTATCACTACAGTATTTATCACTACACAGGAGATCAATATGTATTTATCACTACACAGGAGATCAATATGTATTTATCACTACAGTATTTATCACTACACAGGAGATCAATATGTATTTATCACTACACAGGAGATCAATATGTATTTATCACTACACAGGAGATCAATATGTATTTATCACTACACAGGAGATCAATATGTATTTATCACTACACAGGAGATCAATATGTATTTATCACTACAGTATTTATCACTACACAGGAGATCAATATGTATTAATCACTACACAGGAGATCAATATGTATTTATCACTACACAGGAGATCAATATGTATTTATCACTACACAGGAGATCAATATGTATTTATCACTACACAGGAGATCAATATGTATTTATCACTACACAGGAGATCAATATGTATTTATCACTACACAGGAGATCAATACGTATTAATCACTACACAGGAGATCAATATGTATTTATCACTACAGTATTTATCACTACACAGGTGATCAATATGTATTTATCACTACAGTATTTATCACTACACAGGAGATCAATATGTATTTATCACTACAGTATTTATCACTACACAGGAGATCAATATGTATTTATCACTACAGTATTTATCACTACACAGGAGATCAATATGTATTTATCACTACACAGGAGATCAATATGTATTTATCACTACACAGGAGATCAATATGTATTTATCACTACAGTATTTATCACTACACAGGAGATCAATATGTATTTATCACTACACAGGAGATCAATACGTATTTATCACTACAGTATTTATCACTACACAGGAGATCAATATGTATTTATCACTACAGTATTTATCACTACACAGGAGATCAATATGTATTTATCACTACAGTATTTATCACTACACAGGAGATCAATATGTATTTATCACTACACAGGATATCAATATGTATTTATCACTACACAGGAGATCAATATGTATTTATCACTACACAGGAGATCAATATGTATTTATCACTACAGTATTTATCACTACACAGGAGATCAATATGTATTTATCACTACACAGGAGATCAATATGTATTTATCACTACACAGGAGATCAATATGTATTTATCACTACAGTATTTATCACTACACAGGAGATCAATATGTATTTATCACTACACAGGAGATCAATATGTATTTATCACTACACAGGAGATCAATATGTATTTATCACTACAGTATTTATCACTACACAGGAGATCAATATGTATTTATCACTACACAGGAGATCAATATGTATTTATCACTACACAGGAGATCAATATGTATTAATCACTACAGTATTTATCACTACACAGGAGATCAATATGTATTTATCACTACAGTATTTATCACTACACAGGAGATCAATATGTATTTATCACTACACAGGAGATCAATATGTATTTATCAATTCACAGGAGATCAATATGTATTTATCACTACACAGGAGATCAATATGTATTTATCACTACAGTATTTATCACTACACAGGAGATCAATATGTATTTATCACTACACAGGAGATCAATATGTATTTATCACTACACAGGAGATCAATATGTATTTATCACTACAGTATTTATCACTACACAGGAGATCAATATGTATTTATCACTACAGTATTTATCACTACACAGGAGATCAATATGTATTTATCACTACACAGGAGATCAATATGTATTTATCACTACAGTATTTATCACTACACAGGAGATCAATATGTATTTATCACTACAGTATTTATCACTACACAGGAGATCAATATGTATTTATCACTACACAGGAGATCAATATGTATTTATCACTACACAGGAGATCAATATGTATTTATCACTACACAGGAGATCAATATGTATTAATCACTACAGTATTTATCACTACACAGGAGATCAATATGTATTTATCACTACACAGGAGATCAATATGTATTTATCACTACACAGGAGATCAATATGTATTTATCACTACACAGGAGATCAATATGTATTTATCACTACACAGGATATCAATATGTATTTATCACTACACAGGAGATCAATATGTATTTATCACTACACAGGAGATCAATATGTATTAATCACTACACAGGAGATCAATATGTATTTATCATTACAGTATTTATCACTACACAGGAGATCAATACGTGTTTATCACTACACAGGAGATCAATATGTATTTATCACTACACAGGAGATCAATATGTATTAATCACTACACAGGAGATCAATATGTATTTATCACTACAGTATTTATCACTACACAGGAGATCAATACGTATTTATCACTACACAGGAGATCAATATGTATTTATCACTACACAGGAGATCAATATGTATTTATCACTACAGTATTTATCACTACACAGGAGATCAATATGTATTTATCACTACAGTATTTATCACTACACAGGAGATCAATATGTATTTATCACTACACAGGAGATCAATATGTATTTATCACTACACAGGAGATCAATATGTATTTATCACTACACAGGAGATCAATATGTATTTATCACTACACAGGAGATCAATATGTATTTATCACTACACAGGAGATCAATATGTATTTATCACTACACAGGAGATCAATATGTATTAATCACTACAGTATTTATCACTACACAGGATATCAATATGTATTTATCACTACACAGGAGATCAATATGTATTTATCACTACACAGGAGATCAATATGTATTTATCACTACAGTATTTATCACTACACAGGAGATCAATATGTATTTATCACTACAGTATTTATCACTACACAGGAGATCAATATGTATTTATCACTACACAGGAGATCAATATGTATTTATCACTACAGTATTTATCACTACACAGGAGATCAATATGTATTTATCACTACACAGGAGATCAATATGTATTTATCACTACAGTATTTATCACTACACAGGAGATCAATATGTATTTATCACTACAGTATTTATCACTACACAGGAGATCAATATGTATTTATCACTACACAGGAGATCAATATGTATTTATCACTACACAGGAGATCAATATGTATTTATCACTACACAGGAGATCAATATGTATTTATCACTACAGTATTTATCACTACACAGGAGATCAATATGTATTTATCACTACACAGGAGATCAATATGTATTTATCACTACAGTATTTATCACTACACAGGAGATCAATATGTATTTATCACTACACAGGAGATCAATATGTATTTATCACTACACAGGAGATCAATATGTATTTATCACTACAGTATTTATCACTACACAGGAGATCAATATGTATTTATCACTACACAGGAGATCAATATGTATTTATCACTACACAGGAGATCAATATGTATTTATCACTACACAGGAGATCAATATGTATTTATCACTACAGTATTTATCACTACACAGGAGATCAATATGTATTTATCACTACACAGGAGATCAATATGTATTTATCACTACACAGGAGATCAATATGTATTTATCACTACACAGGAGATCAATATGTATTTATCACTACAGTATTTATCACTACACAGGAGATCAATATGTATTTATCACTACACAGGAGATCAATATGTATTTATCACTACAGTATTTATCACTACACAGGAGATCAATATGTATTTATCACTACACAGGAGATCAATATGTATTTATCACTACACAGGAGATCAATATGTATTTATCACTACACAGGAGATCAATATGTATTTATCACTACACAGGAGATCAATACGTATTTATCAATTCACAGGAGATCAATATGTATTTATCACTACACAGGAGATCAATATGTATTTATCACTACACAGGAGATCAATACGTATTTATCAATTCACAGGAGATCAATATGTATTTATCACTACACAGGAGATCAATATGTATTTATCACTACACAGGAGATCAATATGTATTTATCACTACACAGGAGATCAATATGTATTTATCACTAGACAGGAGATCAATATGTATTTATCACTACAGTATTTATCACTACACAGGAGATCAATATGTATTTATCACTACACAGGAGATCAATATGTATTTATCACTAGACAGGAGATCAATATGTATTTATCACTACAGTATTTATCACTACACAGGAGATCAATATGTATTTATCACTACACAGGAGATCAATATGTATTTATCACTACAGTATTTATCACTACACAGGAGATCAATACGTATTTATCACTACACAGGAGATCAATATGTATTTATCACTAGACAGGAGATCAATATGTATTTATCACTACAGTATTTATCACTACACAGGAGATCAATATGTATTTATCACTACAGTATTTATCACTACACAGGAGATCAATACGTATTTATCACTACACAGGAGATCAATATGTATTTATCACTACACAGGAGATCAATATGTATTTATCACTACACAGGAGATCAATATGTATTTATCACTACAGTATTTATCACTACACAGGAGATCAATATGTATTTATCACTACACAGGAGATCAATATGTATTTATCACTACACAGGAGATCAATATGTATTTATCACTACAGTATTTATCACTACACAGGAGATCAATATGTATTTATCACTACAGTATTTATCACTACACAGGAGATCAATATGTATTTATCACTACACAGGAGATCAATATGTATTTATCACTACACAGGAGATCAATACGTATTTATCACTACAGTATTTATCACTACACAGGAGATCAATATGTATTTATCACTACACAGGAGATCAATACGTATTTATCACTACAGTATTTATCACTACACAGGAGATCAATATGTATTTATCACTACACAGGAGATCAATACGTATTTATCACTACAGTATTTATCACTACACAGGAGATCAATATGTATTTATCACTACACAGGAGATCAATACGTATTTATCACTACAGTATTTATCACTACACAGGAGATCAATATGTATTTATCACTACACAGGAGATCAATATGTATTTATCACTACAGTATTTATCACTACACAGGAGATCAATACGTATTTATCACTACAGTATTTATCACTACACAGGAGATCAATATGTATTTATCACTACACAGGAGATCAATATGTATTTATCACTACACAGGAGATCAATATGTATTTATCACTACACAGGAGATCAATATGTATTTATCACTACACAGGAGATCAATATGTATTAATCACTACAGTATTTATCACTACACAGGATATCAATATGTATTTATCACTACACAGGAGATCAATATGTATTTATCACTACACAGGAGATCAATATGTATTTATCACTACAGTATTTATCACTACACAGGAGATCAATATGTATTTATCACTACAGTATTTATCACTACACAGGAGATCAATATGTATTTATCACTACACAGGAGATCAATATGTATTTATCACTACAGTATTTATCACTACACAGGAGATCAATATGTATTTATCACTACACAGGAGATCAATATGTATTTATCACTACAGTATTTATCACTACACAGGAGATCAATATGTATTTATCACTACAGTATTTATCACTACACAGGAGATCAATATGTATTTATCACTACACAGGAGATCAATATGTATTTATCACTACACAGGAGATCAATATGTATTTATCACTACAGTATTTATCACTACACAGGAGATCAATATGTATTTATCACTACACAGGAGATCAATATGTATTTATCACTACACAGGAGATCAATATGTATTTATCACTACACAGGAGATCAATATGTATTTATCACTACAGTATTTATCACTACACAGGAGATCAATATGTATTTATCACTACACAGGAGATCAATATGTATTTATCACTACACAGGAGATCAATATGTATTTATCACTACACAGGAGATCAATATGTATTTATCACTACACAGGAGATCAATATGTATTTATCACTACACAGGAGATCAATACGTATTTATCAATTCACAGGAGATCAATATGTATTTATCACTACACAGGAGATCAATATGTATTTATCACTACACAGGAGATCAATACATATTTATCAATTCACAGGAGATCAATATGTATTTATCACTACACAGGAGATCAATATGTATTTATCACTACACAGGAGATCAATATGTATTTATCACTACACAGGAGATCAATATGTATTTATCACTAGACAGGAGATCAATATGTATTTATCACTACAGTATTTATCACTACACAGGAGATCAATATGTATTTATCACTACACAGGAGATCAATATGTATTTATCACTAGACAGGAGATCAATATGTATTTATCACTACAGTATTTATCACTACACAGGAGATCAATATGTATTTATCACTACACAGGAGATCAATATGTATTTATCACTACAGTATTTATCACTACACAGGAGATCAATACGTATTTATCACTACACAGGAGATCAATATGTATTTATCACTAGACAGGAGATCAATATGTATTTATCACTACAGTATTTATCACTACACAGGAGATCAATATGTATTTATCACTACAGTATTTATCACTACACAGGAGATCAATACGTATTTATCACTACACAGGAGATCAATATGTATTTATCACTACACAGGAGATCAATATGTATTTATCACTACACAGGAGATCAATATGTATTTATCACTACAGTATTTATCACTACACAGGAGATCAATATGTATTTATCACTACACAGGAGATCAATATGTATTTATCACTACACAGGAGATCAATATGTATTTATCACTACAGTATTTATCACTACACAGGAGATCAATATGTATTTATCACTACAGTATTTATCACTACACAGGAGATCAATATGTATTTATCACTACACAGGAGATCAATATGTATTTATCACTACACAGGAGATCAATACGTATTTATCACTACAGTATTTATCACTACACAGGAGATCAATATGTATTTATCACTACACAGGAGATCAATACGTATTTATCACTACAGTATTTATCACTACACAGGAGATCAATATGTATTTATCACTACACAGGAGATCAATATGTATTTATCACTACACAGGAGATCAATATGTATTTATCACTACACAGGAGATCAATATGTATTTATCACTACACAGGAGATCAATATGTATTTATCACTACAGTATTTATCACTACACAGGATATCAATATGTATTTATCACTACACAGGAGATCAATATGTATTTATCACTACAGTATTTATCACTACACAGGAGATCAATATGTATTTATCACTACACAGGAGATCAATATGTATTTATCACTACACAGGAGATCAATATGTATTTATCACTACACAGGAGATCAATATGTATTTATCACTACACAGGAGATCAATATGTATTTATCACTACACAGGAGATCAATACGTATTTATCACTACACAGGAGATCAATATGTATTTATCACTACACAGGAGATCAATATGTATTAATCACTACAGTATTTATCACTACACAGGAGATCAATATGTATTTATCACTACACAGGAGATCAATATGTATTAATCACTACAGTATTTATCACTACACAGGAGATCAATATGTATTAATCACTACAGTATTTATCACTACACAGGAGATCAATATGTATTTATCACTACACAGGAGATCAATATGTATTTATCACTACACAGGAGATCAATATGTATTCATCACTACAGTATTTATCACTACACAGGAGATCAATATGTATTTATCACTACAGTATTTATCACTACACAGGAGATCAATATGTATTTATCACTACACAGGAGATCAATATGTATTTATCACTACACAGGAGATCAATATGTATTTATGTCCTGCTGCATACATTATACCTACAGGAGGTCCTGGGAATCCAACCCACTGTCCTGCTGCATACATTATACCTACAGGAGGTACTGGGAATCCAACCCACTGTCCTGCTGCATACATTATACCTACAGGAGGTCCTGGGAATCCAACCCACTGTCCTGCTGCGTACATTATATCTACAGGAGGTCCTGGGAATCCAACCCACTGTCCTGCTGCATACATTATACCTACAGGACGTCCTGGGAATCCAACCCACTGTCCTGCTGCATACATTATACCTACAGGAGGTCCTGGGAATCCAACCCACTGTCCTGCTGCGTACATTATACCTACAGGAGGTCCTGGGAATCCAACCCACTGTCCTGCTGCATACATTATACCTACAGGAGGTCCTGGGAATCCAACCCACTGTCCTGCTGCGTACATTATACCTACAGGAGGTCCTGGGAATCCAACCCACTGTCCTGCTGCGTACATTATACCTACAGGAGGTCCTGGGAATCCAACCCACTGTCCTGCTGCGTACATTATACCTACAGGAGGTCCTGGGAATCCAACCCACTGTCCTGCTGCGTACATTATACCTACAGGAGGTCCTGGGAATCCAACCCACTGTCCTGCTGCATACATTATACCTACAGGAGGTCCTGGGAATCCAACCCACTGTCCTGCTGCATACATTATACCTACAGGAGGTCCTGGGAATCCAACCCACTGTCCTGCTGCATACATTATACCTACAGGAGGTCCTGGGAATCCAACCCACTGTCCTGCTGCATACATTATACCTACAGGAGGTCCTGGGAATCCAACCCACTGTCCTGCTGCATACATTATACCTACAGGAGGTCCTGGGAATCCAACCCACTGTCCTGCTGCATACATTATACCTACAGGAGGTCCTGGGAATCCAACCCACTGTCCTGCTGCATACATTATACCTACAGGAGGTCCTGGGAATCCAACCCACTGTCCTGCTGCGTACATTATACCTACAGGAGGTCCTGGGAATCCAACTGTCACAGTCATATCCCTTCCCCCTCCCCCTTCTCAGCTCCAGGGTGTGTCACAGTCCTATCCCCCCCCCCTCCCCCTTCTCAACTCCAGGGTGTGTCACAGTCATATCCCTCCCCCCTCCCCCTTCTCAGCTCCAGGTTGTGTCACAGTCATATCCCTCCCCCCTCCCCCTTCTCAGCTCCAGGTTGTGTCACAGTCATATCCCTCCCCCCTCTCGGAGGTAGAGTTCAGATCTCTGTCCTGCCCTGGCAGAGAGAATGATATGTCTTAATAAGCAACAGCAGTTATCACATACCAGTGGATTGGGACATAGTCCTTATTCACCTCTCCAATCAAAATGTAATTATTCACCTCTCCAATCAAAATGTCCTTATTCACCTCTCCAATCAAAATGTCCTTATTCACCTCTCCAATCAAAATGTCATTATTCACCTCTCCAATCAAAATGCCCGTATTCACCTCTCCAATCAAAATGTCATTATTCACCTCTCCAATCAAAATGTCCTTATTCACCTCTCCAATCAAAATGTCCTTATTCACCTCTCCAATCAACATGTCCTTATTCACCTCTCCAATCAAAGTGCCCGTATTCACCTCTCCAATCAATCCGTATTCACCTCTCCAATCAATCCGTATTCACCTCTCCAATCAATCCGTATTCTCATTGTATGAAATGGGATCGACTGGAGAAAGAGGAGAAACCCAGACAGCCTGTACAAAGCTGTGACCTCATCATTGTGGGACGGTGATAAAACAAGGGTGAGGCTGAATCTGAACCGTTTGTCATACTAGTAGGTCTGTAGAGACTGGTATCACAACCATAGCGATGTCATCCACAGACAGGTCTATGCTGCGCAGTAACCCTGTCACCACTAGAACTATTGTCATTGTCCACACAGTCAGTTTCACGTTGCTAGTTTACTTTTTCCCCCTTAGGGCCACCGTACTTTTTGACCCCGGTGTGGGGTCAAAAATATCCTATACTAAATGAATGCCTTGTGTTTATTCATCAGTGGTGTAACAGTGGTTATAGCATTGCCTTTAAGACAGTGGTGTAGCATTGCCTTTAAGACAGTGGTGTAGCATTGCCTTTAAGACAGTGGTTATAGCATTGCCTTTAAGACAGTGGTGTAGCATTGCGTTTAAGACAGTGGTTATAGCATTGCCTTTAAGACAGTGGTTATAGCATTGCCTTTAAGACAGTGGTGTAGCATTGCCTTTAAGACAGTGGTGTAGCATTGCCTTTAAGACAGTGGTTGTAGCATTGCCTTTAAGACAGTGGTTATAGCATTGCCTTTAAGACAGTGGTTATAGCATTGCCTTTAAGACAGTGGTGTAGCATTGCCTATAAGACAGTGGTTGTAGCATTGCCTTTAAGACAGTGGTTATAGCATTGCCTTTAAGACAGTGGTTATAGCATTGCCTTTAAGACAGTGGTTATAGCATTGCCTTTAAGACAGTGGTGTAGCATTGCCTATAAGACAGTGGTTGTAGCATTGCCTTTAAGACAGTGGTTATAGCATTGCCTTTAAGACAGTGGTTATAGCATTGTGTTTAAGACAGTGGTTATAGCATTGTGTTTAAGACAGTGGTGTAGCATTGCCTTTAAGACAGTGGTTATAGCATTGCCTTTAAGACAGTGGTTATAGCATTGTGTTTAAGACAGTGGTGTAGCATTGCCTATAAGACAGTGGTTATAGCGTTGCCTTTAAGACAGTGGTGAACATTGCCTTTAAGACAGAAGCTTATGACGTCATAGACAGAGGAAGGAACACGGACCATGTGAGTGAACGGCCCCTGGGCTGTGGCTGTCCATGTGTGTCTCCAGCCTGCCTGCTGTACCCACATCACATTGGTCCCAATTCAGACTTCAGATAAGTTGACTTGAGTCCTTGTTTGACTGACTGACTTAAGTCAATGTCTCATATATTAGACTCTCTCAACATTATCAATGAAAGGGTCTGGTCAGTGAGGCTGTCGGGACAGGGTCTAGTGAGAATGGAGGGAGAGTGTCTCAGGTGAGGATGGGGAGGGGGGAGTGGGAGTGTCTCAGGTGAGGATGGGGAGGGGGGAGGGGGAGTGTCTCAGGTGAAGATGGGGAGGGGGAGTGTCCCAGGTGAGGATGGGGAGGGGGGAGGGGGAGTGTCTCAGGTAAGAATGGAGAGGGGGAGGTAGAGTGTCTCAGGGGAGGATGTGGAGTGTCTCAGGTGAGGATGGAGAGGGAGGGGGAGAGGGAGTGTCTCAGGTGAGGATGGAGATGGAGGGGAGGGGGAGTGTCTCAGGTGAGGATGGAGAGGGAGGGGAGGGGGAGTGTCTCAGGTGAGGAGGGAGGGGGAGGGGGAGGGGGAGTGTCTCAGGTGAGGGGGGAGAGGGGGAGAGGGAGTGTCTCAGGTGAGGATGGGGAGGGGGTAGGGGGAGTGTCTCAGGTGAGGAGGGAGAGGGGGAGGGGGAGGGGGAGTGTCTCAGGTGAGGATGGGGAGGGGGTAGGGGGAGTGTCTCAGGTGAGGATGGGGAGGGGGTAGGGGGAGTGTCTCAGGTGAGGAGGGAGATGGGGAGAGGGAGTGTCTCAGGTGAGGAGGGAGAGGGGGAGAGGGAGTGTCCCAGGTGAGGATGGGGAGGGGGTAGGGGGAATGTCTCAGGTGAGGATGGGGCGGGGGTAGGGGGAGTGTCTCAGGTGAGGATGGGGACGGGGTAGGGGGAGTGTCTCTGGTGAGGAGGGAGAGGGAGGGGGAGGGGGGGTGTCTCAGGTGAGGATGGGGAGTGGGTAGGGGGAGTGTCTCAGGTGAGGATGGGGACGGGGTAGGGGGAGTGTCTCTGGTGAGGAGGGAGAGGGAGGGGGAGGGGGGGTGTCTCAGGTGAGGATGGGGAGTGGGTAGGGGGAGTGTCTCTGGTGAGGAGGGAGAGGGAGGGGGAGGGGGAGTGTCTCAGGTGAGGAGGAAGAGGGGGAGAGGGAGTGTCCCAGTGAGGATGGGGAGGGGGTAGGGGGAGTGTCTCAGGTGAGGATGGGGAGTGGGTAGGGGGAGTGTCTCTGGTGAGGAGGGAGAGGGAGGGGGAGGGGGGGTGTCTCAGGTGAGGATGGGGAGTGGGTAGGGGGAGTGTCTCTGGTGAGGATGGGGAGGGGGTAGGGGGAGTGTCCCAGGTGAGGATGGGGAGTGGGTAGGGGGAGTGTCTCAGGTGAGGATGGGGAGTGGGTAGGGGGAGTGTCTCAGGTGAGGATGGGGAGTGGGTAGGGGGAGTGTCTCTGGTGAGGAGGGAGAGGGAGGGGGAGGGGGGGTGTCTCAGGTGAGGATGGGGAGTGGGTAGGGGGAGTGTCTCTGGTGAGGCGGGAGAGGGAGGGGGAGGGGGAGTGTCTCAGGTGAGGATGGGGACGGGGTAGGGGGAGTGTCTCAGGTGAGGATGGGAAGGGGGTAGGGGGAGTGTCTCAGGTGAGGATGGGGAGGGGGTAGGGGGAGTGTCCCAGGTGAGGATGGGGAGTGGGTAGGGGGAGTGTCTCAGGTGAGGATGGGTAGTGGGTAGGGGGAGTGTCTCAGGTGAGGATGGGGAGTGGGTAGGGGGAGTGTCTCTGGTGAGGAGGGAGAGGGAGGGGGAGGGGGGGTGTCTCAGGTGAGGATGGGGAGTGGGTAGGGGGAGTGTCTCTGGTGAGGAGGGAGAGGGAGGGGGAGGGGGAGTGTCTCAGGTGAGGAGGAAGAGGGGGAGAGGGAGTGTCCCAGGTGAGGATGGGGAGGGGGTAGGGGGAGTGTCCCAGGTGAGGATGGGGAGTGGGTAGGGGGAGTGTCTCAGGTGAGGATGGGGAGTGGGTAGGGGGAGTGTCTCAGGTGAGGATGGGGAGTGGGTAGGGGGAGTGTCTCTGGTGAGGAGGGAGAGGGAGGGGGAGGGGGGGTGTCTCAGGTGAGGATGGGGAGTGGGTAGGGGGAGTGTCTCTGGTGAGGAGGGAGAGGGAGGGGGAGGGGGAGTGTCTCAGGTGAGGATGGGGACGGGGTAGGGGGAGTGTCTCAGGTGAGGATGGGAAGGGGGTAGGGGGAGTGTCTCAGGTGAGGATGGGGAGGGGGTAGGGGGAGTGTCCCAGGTGAGGATGGGGAGTGGGTAGGGGGAGTGTCTCAGGTGAGGATGGGGAGTGGGTAGGGGGAGTGTCTCAGGTGAGGATGGGGAGTGGGTAGGGGGAGTGTCTCTGGTGAGGAGGGAGAGGGAGGGGGAGGGGGGGTGTCTCAGGTGAGGATGGGGAGTGGGTAGGGGGAGTGTCTCTGGTGAGGAGGGAGAGGGAGGGGGAGGGGGAGTGTCTCAGGTGAGGAGGAAGAGGGGGAGAGGGAGTGTCCCAGGTGAGGAGGGGGTAGGGGGAGTGTCCCAGGTGAGGAGGGAGAGGGATGGGGAGGGGGAGTGTCTCAGGTGAGGAGGGAGAGGGAGTGGGAGGGGGGGGGGGGTGTCTCAGGTGAGGAGGGAGAGGGAGTGGGAGGGGGGGGGGGGGTGTCTCAGGTGAGGAGAGAGAGAATTTTCACAAATGCCTTCATATAGGTAATTCCCAAACATTCTAAAACGTGAAAATGACCATATCTAACCGCTCGCTTGTCAGAAAATGTAAAAAACAAAACCACACAAAAAAACATGTAATTTTCTTTCTGGGGGTGTAAAATGAACAGATTTGAATAAGATTTCATGTTGCGAAAATTCTGTCAGTTCCTCTTTAAATAATACCCTTCCTGAACCCAACGGAATTGCACTTGACCCCACCACCCTTCTAGTTCTGACTTTACAGGATAGCTACTGTATTGAGGGAAAGTGTACTGCCTATGACTGAGATATGTGGTTGTCCCACCTAGCTATCTGAAGATGAATTCTCTAATTGTAAATCGCTCCGGATAAGAGCGTCTGCTAACTGACTCAAATATGTCAAATGTAGACTCTTGAGGTTAGCGGGAATCTCTACTGTAGCTGTGAACTGACCCCCTGCGTTTGTCTATACCTCTTGACTGTACGAGTGAGCTATTACAGACAGGCGGGCAGGACGCCAACCAGTACCTCTCTGCTTCCTAACCAGGACGGGGAAAAAACGAGCCTTTTTCATTAAGCCGTTAAAGTGAATGAGATGTCAAGTGGCACGTAGTTTATCGGGCTTTTTAACACGGTACCTTTTTAGCAAATGAGTTCCCGGGGCCTTGCGACGGAGAGGTGTGTGTAAAGCGTTCTGTTTGTGGTTGTTGATGATTGAGTGAAGGTTGTTTAGGGGTTGCCTGCTTGTTTGTCTTGGGGCGCAGCTGAATTACTACATGGCTCTTTAAGCCTGTCCACAATACAACGGGTTCAAATGAATTATTACAAATAAATCAAATGAGACGGAGGGAGGTGGTGTGAGGTGAGGAATGGATGGATTATATGTGTGTGGAATGGGGGGAAAAGGCATTGATTGGATGAGCCCTGTTCAATTAGACTGCTGTCTGCGCTGAACAAGGCAGGAAGCGGAGGAGGATTGGTTCATATTTATCCCGAGGGATTAGTTGGTGGGGTGAATGATGTCCTGATGATGGACGGTGAGGGATAGGACGTGGCGTGAATCATTTCCTGGGTACACAGAGAGGAGGAACAGTGAAGGTGTGACCCAGGCGCTTTGGGGGCATTCGCATTCACAACCACTAATCATGTGTGTTAGTCAGAAGGAGTGTCGTTAATCACAGCTTGGGAGAGGAGAACAGTGTGGGGGAGAGGAGAACAATGTGGGGGAGAGGAGAACAGTGTGGGGGAGAGGAGAACAGTGTGGGGGAGAGGAGAACAGTGTGGGGGGGGGGGAGAACAGTGTGGGGGAGAGGAGAACAGTGTGGGGGGAGGAGAACAGTGTGGGGGGGAGGAGAACAATGTGGGGGTGGAGGAGAACAGTGTGGGGGAGAGGAGAACAGTGTGGGGGGGAGGAGAACAGTGTGGGGGAGAGGAGAACAGTGTGGGGGGGAGGAGAACAGTGTGGGGGGGAGGAGAACAGTGTGGGGGAGAGGAGAACAGTGTGGGGGAGAGGAGAACAGTGTGGGGGAGAGGAGAACAGTGTGGGGGGGAGGAGAACAGTGTGGGGGGGAGGAGAACAGTGTGGGGGGAGGAGAACAGTGTGGGGGGGAGGAGAACAGTGTGGGGGAGAGGAGAACAGTGTGGGGGGGAGGAGAACAGTGTGGGGGGGAGGAGAACAGTGTGGGGGAGAGGAGAACAGTGTGGGGGGGAGGAGAACAGTGTGGGGGAGAGGAGAACAGTGTGGGGGGGAGGAGAACAGTGTGGGGGGGAGGAGAACAGTGTGGGGGAGAGGAGAACAGTGTGGGGGGGAGGAGAACAGTGTGGGGGAGAGGAGAACAGTGTGGGGGGGAGGAGAACAGTGTGGGGGGGAGGAGAACAGTGTGGGGGAGAGGAGAACAGTGTGGGGGTGAGGAGAACAGTGTGGGGGAGAGGAGAACAGTGTGGGGGGGGAGGAGAACAGTGTGGGGGAGAGGAGAACAGTGTGGGGGGAGGAGAACAGTGTGGGGGGGAGGAGAACAGTGTGGGGGGGGGAGGAGAACAGTGTGGGGGGGAGGAGAACAGTGTGGGGGGGAGGAGAACAGTGTGGGGGAGAGGAGAACAGTGTGGGGGGGAGGAGAACAGTGTGGGGGAGAGGAGAACAGTGTGGGGGGGAGGAGAACAGTGTGGGGGGGAGGAGAACAGTGTGGGGGAGAGGAGAACAGTGTGGGGGGGAGAGGAGAACAGTGTGGGGGAGAGGAGAACAGTGTGGGGGGGAGGAGAACAGTGTGGGGGGGAGGAGAACAGTGTGGGAGAGAGGAGAACAGTGTGGGGGAGAGGAGAACAGTGTGGGGGGGAGGAGAACAGTGGAGAAATGTCCAGACCTAATGTCTTACTCATGGCATTCACAACCATTGATCAGGAGTGTGACCAGGCTGGTGTCACAGAGAAAACACTGAAGCACAGTTGAAATGCATTGCAACGGGAAGCAGAGAGCACAAAGCTGTGGCGGAGGAAGCAGAATGACCTCACATCCTGACGTTGTGTAATTCTACCAGAATCATGGGTTCTGTAATGTGGGGTAATGTTTCCATTCATTTTGGTTGGATGGTGTACAACTCTAGTCAGCTGTGTACAGCGAGGGTGTGACATGTGAGGAGAGAACATAGTGCCTTCATCACGTCCCCTGTCACATGGTGCATCACATGTCCTGGAGGCAGAACACACTGCAATGACATCAGACAAGTTCTCCGATGAGGAAAGACAGAGAAACTTCACCTCGACACTTTTCAGTTGAAGGTTTTCAAATAGTCCCGATGTTCTCAGTTTGGCCACTTTCTCCCCAGTCTGTTTGCTTCCTCCGGGCTCTGCTCTGCTCTGCGGTAGAGGCCCACTAACCCTGGGTAGGGCTAGGGTGGAGGGAGGGGAAAAGAGAGAGGGAGGAGTATCAGAACAGGGGGGTCAGCCCTGAACGTAGGAGTTGGAGCCGTGCTCTGTAAGGTTAGAACAGAGGAGAGAGGGAGAGATGTGGGGGAAGGAAGGAGGGAGTGGGTGAGTAGGGAGGGAGAGATGGAAGGAGGGGGTAGGGAGGGAGTGGGTGGGTGAGTATGGAGGGAGAGATGTAGGGAGGGAGAGATGTAGGGAGGGACTGGGTGGGTGGGTGGGTGAGTAGGGAGGGAGAGATGTAGGGAGGGAGTGGGTGGGTGGGTGAGTAGGGAGGGAGAGATGGGGCAGGGAGGGTGGAAGTGGGGAGGGAGGGAGGGAGGGAGGGAGTGGAGAGAAGAGAGACAGAGAGACTGGAGGGGAGGAGTGTGGACTCAGGGGCAGGAGTTGGAGCCGTGCTTTGAGTCATACCAGTGTGTTCTGCCAGCGGTATTTAACCAGCACCACACCCTGAACAGGCTTCATAACGGGAACAATCTACTGCTATCTCTAGGTTCTGTTCTGTTCTCTAAGGTAAGTCATCTATCTCTAGGTTCTGTTCTGTTCTCTAATGGAAGTCAGCTATCTCTAAGTCCTGTTCTGTTCTGTTCTCTAAGGTATGTCAGCTATCTCTATGTTCTGTTCTCTAAGGGAAGTCAGCTATCTCTAGGTTCTTACTCTAAGATAAATTAGAAAGTCTGTCTGTCTGTCTGTCTGTCTGTCCGTCCGTCCGTCCGTCCGTCCGTCCGTCTGTCTGTCTGTCTGTCCTTTGCCCTGTAAAGCGTTCCATTCCAATGCCAGTCTGATCCTCACTAAATGAATGAACAGCTTATTGGAAGCAGTAGATTCTTCCTTTTACAGATCAGGGGTCAGGGGTCAGTTCAGTCCGTCCTGCTGCTATTGTTTCGACACGGTCGGCTGATCCTGGGACAGTTGCTTTTGATGACATTGTTATTTACCCCTAATCAACGTTTAACATTGTTAAAGGACTAATGAGACAGTGGGCTGTAATAAACACGCTGTGTGTGTGTGTGTGTGTACTGTACACACACACACAGTAAATGAGTTGGCACGGCAACACAGTGGGCTTGCCCCTGGAATTCTAACAGTTTGTGGTGGAATGTCTGCTGGGTGGTACCGACCTTGGTGTTACGCACACACACACACACACACACACACACACACACACACACACAGACGCACACACACAGCGTGTTTATCACAGCCCACTGTGTCATTAGTCCTGTAAAACTACCATTACAGTAGATCTAATTGGGTATATGATATTTCATGACTCATCACTCAGCTTGAAACATGTTATTTCAATATATATTTTGAACCTTTAATTTAACTAGGCAAGTCAGTTAATTAAGAACATATTCTTATTTTCAGGGGCACAGTAGAGCAATGACCTGTATTAACCGTCTGTGTATATAGAGCTGTGGAGTCAAGACAGATTCTGAGGTCATTAAAGGTACCAGTACAGTACGCTGTGGGTATATATATATGCAACACTGCAGGGCCTGTGGAATGGACCAGGATTTGTGATTCACACTTCCTGTTTACATGGAGGAGGGGAAGTTAGTTCCCACTCCAAGAACTCTGTCATCATGGTTGCTAGGTGATTAAATATTATTGACCTCTGCCATTGTTGGAGAAAAAAAAAGGACTACTCCTCCCAACTGATTTTCTGTCAATTTAACAAGAAAAAGACGATGGACTTTCATCTAAAACCCTGATTTTGGGCGGTAATCGCATGTTGTGTGTTTAAATGTTTACACGTTTGTCATTCGTTGTCTCGACCACTACTGTAAACTTTGAGTTTATTATGTATGTGTCTGTCTGGTACTAGTCTCTAAGGAAGTGACCTCATTTCGTATCTAACGTCGTAAATGAGACCGTTGGAGCCTCCAGCTGGGTTACCACGGTGACGGTGTGACACATCCTGAAGCTAATTTTACAGCCCATCGTATACTTTTAACCTAATATAAGGTATCTATTTTTTTTTACAGGGATTTCACAATGGCGTTGGTTTCCGAGTTCCTGGGCCAGCTCACGCTGAATTTTGGCGGGGTGAGTTCACTACAGCTGAACTACTGTCAATGTTAAGGTCATGGGGTCAACCTGTAATGAAATCTGTCCTCTGTCAGTGATTGTAAACGGGTAACTTGGTAACTGTGTCCCCTTCAGGAGAGCGAGCCTAAATTCCCCACGGTGGTGGCAGCAAGGGATTTTGATCCAGCTAAAGATGCCGCCAGGATAGAAACGGCCGTCAAAACCAAGGGTGAGAGAATCACAGCAAGGATATCATAGTCCCACCAGTTACAGTCTATCACTTCATAATGTTTTGTAGATTAGAAATATGTTGTGAACTTGATGAGTGCATTAATATATCTGTCACAATGTATTTGCACTAATATAAGTGTCATAATATCATAGTAATTCAGTTTTTATCTAGAGTGGTTACTATATAAACAGAACTCAGTATGAGCTGGTAACAGTAATGCGCTGCCTCTCATTATGTTGCTGTATGCATTACGCGATTTAGCGCCATCTGCTGGCCGTTTCACGTTACTACATCTTGCCAACCACATCGCACCTTTCTTCTGTGGTGCCGTGCCCGTAAACAGACATCATTGGATCAGTTGACCATATTTCATCTCAGTAACATTATATTTCCATAGTATCTATTGCCATCCTTGTTGTCTATGCCTGTGAAACCATTGTCCTTTCACACCATTTTCATCAATCGTTGTTAAATTCCGGCGATTTAGAGAAAAAAACATAATCCTGATTCTTGACACTGGTTTGTATTTATATGAATGGAAACATCTCCATGGAAACATCTCCATGGAAACATCTCCGTGAGCACAGCGCTGGTTGAGTCATTTTCCTGCCTGTGTTCCCAACATAACTTCACTAAACCCCACAGAGTATACAGGGATTTTCTGTCTGACAACGCCTTGGCTTTCCAGCCCTGTTGGTCTGCCACAAACCAACCACTGCTAACTCACTGCAGCCCCCCCCCTGTACCCAATGAAAGCCCTGACTAGCTGGGTTTTTCCATCAACAGTGTATACTGTACCGAATCGAGGCCTTGATACAGTGATACATGAAGGAAATGTGACTGTTGTTGTTTTGGCATTTCATCTTATTATTGTCAGTGTCAATCTCATCAAAAACGTTTTCATGTGATATATCAGACATTTACTTCATACTATAATATATCTGTCTGTACCTACTCTATATGCTCATACTATAATATATCTGTCTGTACCTACTCTATATACTCATGCTATAATATACCTACTCTATATACTCATACTATATTATATCTGTCTGTACCTACTCTATATACTCATACTATAATATATCTGTCTGTACCTACTCTATATACTCATACTATAATATACCTACTCTATATGCTCATACTATAATATATCTGTCTGTACCTACTCTATATACTCATACTATAATATACCTGTCTGTACCTACTCTATATACTCATACTATAATATACCTGTCTGTACCTACTCTATATACTCATACTATAATATACCTGTCTGTACCTACTCTATATACTCATACTATAATATATCTGTCTGTACCTACTCTATATACTCATACTATAATATATCTGTCTGTACCTACTCTATATACTCATACTATAATATACCTGTCTGTACCTACTCTATATACTCATACTATAATATATCTGTCTGTACCTACTCTATATACTCATACTATAATATATCTGTCTGTACCTACTCTATATACTCATACTATAATATACCTACTCTATATACTCATACTATAATATACCTGTCTGTACCTACTCTATATGCTCATACTATAATATATCTGTCTGTACCTACTCTATATACTCATACTATAATATATCTGTCTGTACCTACTCTATATACTCATACTATATTATATCTGTCTGTACCTACTCTATATGCTCATACTATAATATATCTGTCTGTACCTACTCTATATACTCATACTATAATATATCTGTCTGTACCTACTCTATATACGCATACTATAATATACCTGTCTGTACCTACTCTATATACTCATACTATAATATATCTGTCAATACCTACTCTATATACTCATACTATAATATATATGTCTGTACCTACTCTATATACTCATACTATAATATATCTGTCTGTATCTACTCTATATACTCATACTATAATATATCTGTCTGTACCTACTCTATATACTCATACTATAATATATCTGTCAATACCTACTCTATATACTCATACTATAATATATATGTCTGTACCTACTCTCTATACTCATACTATAATATATCTGTCAATACCTACTCTATATACTCATACTATAATATATCTGTCTGTACCTACTCTCTATACTCAAAGCTAGTTGAGCTGTCAACTAATTAACATAAATGTATGTTAATCACACCTCTGTAATATTTCCCATGTTCCCCAGCTGTCAATCAATTAACATAAATGTATGTTAATCACACCTCTGTAATATTTCCCATGTTCCCCAGGTGTAGATGAGCTGACCATCATTGACATCCTGACCAGACGGAGCTACTTCCAGAGGAGAGAGATCGCCTTCGAGTATGAGAAGAGATCCAAGAAGGTGAAGGCGGTGAAATAGAGATTGTTTTTTGTTCAGCAAGATGCTTTTTCATAAAGTAACTGCTGCTAATGTGGACATCAAGATAATCCATCCTCATTTAGACAATTTTTTACAGTGGGACGATCTATCATCTCTGTGTATTTTACAGTGAGACGATCTATCATCTCTGTGTATTTTACAGTGGGACGGTCTATCATCTCTGTGTATTTTACAGTGGGACGGTCTATCATCTCTGTGTATTTTACAGTGGGACGGTCTATCATCTCTGTGTATTTTACAGTGGGATGGAACTATCACCTCTGTGTATTTTACAGTGGGACGGTCAATCATCTCTGTGTATTTTACAGTGGGACGGTCTATCATCTCTGTGTATTTTACAGTGGGACGGTCTATCATCTCTGTGTATTTTCCAGTGAGACGGTCTATCATCTCTGTGTATTTTACAGTGGGACGGTCTATCATCTCTGTGTATTTTACAGTGGGACGGTCTATCATCTCTGTGTATTTTACAGTGGGACGGTCTATCATCTCTGTGTATTTTACAGTGGGACAGTCTATCATCTCTGTGTATTTTACAGTGGGACGGTCTATCATCCCTGTGTATTTTACAGTGGGACGGTCTATCATCTCTGTGTATTTTACAGTGGGACTATCTATCATCTCTGTGTATTTTACAGTGGGACGGACTATCATCTCTGTGTATTTTACAGTGGGACGATCTAGCATCTCTGTGTATTTTACAATGGGACGGTCTATCATCTCTGTGTATTTTACAGTGGGACTGTCTATCATCTCTGTGTATTTTACAGTGGGACGGACTATCATCTCTGTGTATTTTATAGTGGGACGGTCTATCATTTCTGTGTATTTTACAGTGGGACGGACTATCATCTCTGTGTATTTTACAGTGGGACGGACTATCATCTCTGTGTATTTTATAGTGGGACGGTCTATCATCTCTGTGTATTTTACAGTGGGACGGTCTATCATCTCTGTGTATTTTACAGTGGGACGGACTATCATCTCTGTGTATTTCATAGTGGGACGGTCTATCATTTCTGTGTATTTTGCAGTGGGACGGACTATCATCTCTGTGTATTTTACAGTGGGACGGACTATCATCTCTGTGTATTTTATAGTGGGACGGTCTATCATCTCTGTATTTTACAGTGGGATGGAACTATCATCTCTGTGTATTTTACAGTGGGACGGAACTTTAATCTCTGTGTATTTTACAATGGGACGGTCTATCATCTTTGTGTATTTTACAGTGGGACGGACTATCATCTCTGTGTATTTTCCAGTGAGACGGTCTATCATCTCTGTGTATTTTACAGTGGGACGGACTATCATCTCTGTGTATTTTACAGTGGGACGGAACTATCATCTCTGTGTATTTTACAGTGGGACGGTCTATCATCTCTGTGTATTTTACAGTAGGACGGAACTTTAATCTCTGTGTATTTTACAGTGGGACGGTCTATCATCTCTGTGTATTTTACAGTAGGACGGAACTTTAATCTCTGTGTATTTTACAGTGGGACGGAACTATCATCTCTGTGTATTTTACAGTGGGACGGTCTATCATCTCTGTGTATTTTACAGTGGGACGGTCTATCATCTCTGTGTATTTTACAGTGGGACGGTCTATCATCTCTGTGTATTTTCCAGTGAGAAGGTCTATCATCTCTGTGTATTTTACAGTGGGACGGTCTATCATCTCTGTGTATTTTACAGTGGGACGGAACTTTAATCTCTGTGTATTTTACAATGGGACGGTCTATCATCTCTGTGTATTTTCCAGTGAGACGGTCTATCATCTCTGTGTATTTTCCAGTGAGACGGTCTATCATCTCTGTGTATTTTACAGTGGGATGGACTATCATCTCTGTGTATTTTACAGTGGGACGGAACTATCATCTCTGTGTATTTTACAGTGGGACGGAACTATCATCTCTGTGTATTTTCCAGTGGAACGGTCTATCATCTCTGTGTATTTTACAGTGGGACGGACTATCATCTCTGTGTATTTTACAGTGGGACGGTCTATCATCTCTGTGTATTTTACAATGGGACGGTCTATCATCTCTGTGTATGTCTCTCCTGTAGGATATGATCACAGCTCTGAAAGGGGCTCTGTCTGGGTCTCTGGAGGCTGTAATTCTTGGACTGATGAAGAGTACAGCTCAGTACGACGCCTCTGAGATCAAAGGATCCATCAAGGTAAGGAGGAGGCCGCAATCTTTCCTTACATGAAGCCTAAACGACACAGATCACAGTCACTGCTGCCCTCTCCTGGTCTGATGGATGTGTGGCCTAGACACAGACTTGCTATTCATACTGCTGTTAAAACCACTGTTATCTCCAGGGTCTGTACTAGTCATACTGCTGTTAAAACGACTGTTCCCTCCAGGGTCTGTACTAGTCATACTGCTGTTAAAACCACTGTTCCCTCCAGGGTCTGTACTCTTCATACTGCTGTTAAAACCACTGTTCTCTTCCCTCCAGGGTCTGGGGACCGACGAGGAGACTCTGATAGAGATGGTCTGTTCCCGCAGCGCTGAAGAACTGGTGGAAATCAAACGCGTCTACAAGGAGTGTAAGTAGGAGAAACAAACTAGAATTAGGATCGAGATCAGATTGAAAACGTAAGGATTGTGTGGTTTTAAAAAAAATACTTTTATATATCCACAGTGTTTAAGAAGGAGCTGGAGAAGGACGTGGCTGGAGACACATCGGGAGACTTCAGGAGTCTGCTGTTGGCCCTGGTACAGGTAGGATCATACAACGACTTTACAATGTCGAGCTTCCTCAGATTGACCGACCAATAGCTTTATTAATAATGATTTGGATACGAAGGAGACTTGTCTGACTATTGGTGTAAAACTGTGTTCTCCATTGTATTCTATGTCATTCAATAGGCAAAGAGAGATGAGCCCTCAAATATTGTTGACTACGAGAAGATCGACCAGGATGCCAGAGTGAGACAAATATATGGACAGTAAAACACCGTACCAGAACCAAACACTAAAGCATTGATACTGACACTAGAACACTGTACCAGAACCAAACACTAAAGCATTGATACTGACAGTAAAACACCGTACCAGAACCAAACACTAAAGCATTGATACTGACACTAGAACACTGTACCAGAACCAAACACTAAAGCATTGATACTGACAGTAAAACACCGTACCAGAACCAAACACTAAAGCATTGATACTGACACTAAAAACCCGTACCAGAACCAAACACTAAAGCATTGATACTGACACTAAAACACTGTACAAGAACCAAACACTAAAGCATTGATACTGACAGTAAAACACTGTACCAGAACCAAACACTAAAGCATTGATACTGACAGTTAAACACTGTACCAGAACCAAACACTAAAGCATTGATACTGACAGTAAAACACTGTACCAGAACCAAACACTAAAGCATTGATACTGACAGTAAAACACTGTACCAGAACCAAACACTAAAGCATTGATACTGACAGTAAAACACTGTACCAGAACCAAACACTAAAGCATTGATACTGACACTAAAACACTGTACCAGAACCAAACACTAAAGCATTGATACTGACAGTAAAACACTGTACCAGAACCAAACACTAAAGCATTGATACTGACAGTAAAACACCGTACCAGAACCAAACACTAAAGCATTGATACTGACAGTAAAACACCGTACCAGAACCAAACACTAAAGCATTGATACTGACACTAAAACACCGTACCAGAACCAAACACTAAAGCATTGATACTGACAGTAAAACCCCGTACCAGAACCAAACACTAAAGCATTGATACTGACAGTAAAACACCGTACCAGAACCAAACACTAAAGCATTGATACTGACACTAAAACACAGTACCAGAACCAAACACTAAAGCATTGATACTGACAGTAAAACACCGTACCAGAACCAAACACTAAAGCATTGATACTGACAGTAAAACACCGTACCAGAACCAAACACTAAAGCATTGATACTGACACTAAAAAACCGTACCAGAACCAAACACTAAAGCATTGATACTGACAGTAAAACACTGTACCAGAACCAAACACTAAAGCATTGATACTGACACTAAAACACTGTACCAGAACCAAACACTAAAGCATTGATACTGACACTAAAACACTGTACCAGAACCAAACACTAAAGCATTGATACTGACACTAAAACACTGTACCAGAACCAAACACTAAAGCATTGATACTGACAGTAAAACACCGTACCAGAACCAAACACTAAAGCATTGATACTGACAGTAAAACACCGTACCAGAACCAAACACTAAACCATTGATACGGACAGTAAAACACCGTACCAGAACCAAACACTAAAGCATTGATACTGACACTAAAACACTGTACAAGAACCAAACACTAAAGCATTGATACTGACAGTAAAACACTGTACCAGAACCAAACACTAAAGCATTGATACTGACAGTTAAACACTGTACCAGAACCAAACACTAAAGCATTGATACTGACAGTAAAACACTGTACCAGAACCAAACACTAAAGCATTGATACTGACACTAAAACACTGTACCAGAACCAAACACTAAAGCATTGATACTGACACTAAAACACTGTACCAGAACCAAACACTAAAGCATTGATACTGACACTAAAACACCATACCAGAACCAAACACTAAAGCCTTGATACTGACACTAAAACACTGTACCAGAACCAAACACTAAAGCATTGATACTGACACTAAAACACTGTACCAGAACCAAACACTAAAGCATTGATACTGACACTAAAACACGGTACCAGAACCAAACACTAAAGCATTGATACTGACAGTAAAACACCGTACCAGAACCAAACACTAAAGCATTGATACTGACAGTAAAACACTGTACCAGAACCAAACACTAAAACATTGATACTGACATTAAAACACCGTACCAGAACCAAACACTAAAGCATTGATACTGACACTAAAACACTGTACCTGAACCAAACACTAAAGCATTGATACTGACAGTAAAACACTGTACCAGAACCAAACACTAAAGCATTGATACTGACAGTGAAACACTGTACCAGAACCAAACACTAAAGCATTGATACTGACAGTAAAACACTGTACCAGAACCAAACACTAAAGCATTGATACTGACAGTAAAACACCGTACTAGAACCAAACACTAAAGCATTGATACTGACAGTAAAACACTGTACCAGAACCAAACACTAAAGCACTGATACTGACACTAAAACACTGTACCAGAACCAAACACTAAAGCATTGATACTGACAGTTAAACACTGTACCAGAACCAAACACTAAAGCATTGATACTGACACTGAAACACTGTACCAGAACCAAACACTAAAGCATTGATACTGACAGTAAAACACTGTACCAGAACCAAACACTAAAGCATTGATACTGACAGTAAAACACTGTACCAGAACCAAACACTAAAGCATTGATACTGACACTAAAACACTGTACCAGAACCAAACACTAAAGCATTGATACTGACACTAAAACACTGTACCAGAACCAAACACTAAAGCATTGATACTGACAGTAAAACACTGTACCAGAACCAAACACTAAAGCATTGATACTAACAGTAAAACACCGTACCAGAACCAAACACTAAAGCATTGATACTGACAGTAAAACACCGTACCAGAACCAAACACTAAAGCATTGATACTGACAGTAAAACACCGTACCAGAACCAAACACTAAAGCATTGATACTGACAGTAAAACACCGTACCAGAACCAAACACTAAAGCATTGATACTGACAGTAAAACACCGTACCAGAACCAAACACTAAAGCATTGATACTGACAGTAAAACACCGTACCAGAACCAAACACTAAAGCATTGATACTGACAGTAAAACACCATACCAGAACCAAACACTAAAGCATTGATACTGACAGTAAAACACTGTACCAGAACCAAACACTAATGCATTGATACTGACACTAAAAAACCGTACCAGAACCAAACACTAAAGCATTGATACTGACAGTAAAACACTGTACCAGAACCAAACACTAAAGCATTGATACTGACAGTTAAACACTGTACCAGAACCAAACACTAAAGCATTGATACTGACAGTAAAACACTGTACCAGAACCAAACACTAAAGCATTGATACTGACAGTAAAGCACTGTACCAGAACCAAACACTAAAGCATTGATACTGACAGTAAAACACTGTACCAGAACCAAACACTAAAGCATTGATACTGACACTAAAACACTGTACCAGAACCAAACACTAAAGCATTGATACTGACAGTAAAACACTGTACCAGAACCAAACACTAAAGCATTGATACTGACACTAAAACACTGTACCAGAACCAAACACTAAAGCATTGATACAGACAGTAAAGCACTGTACCAGAACCAAACACTAAAGCATTGATACTGACAGTAAAACACTGTACCAGAACCAAACACTAAAGCATTGATACTGACACTAAAACACTGTACCAGAACCAAACACTAAAGCATTGATACTGACAGTAAAACACTGTACCAGAACCAAACACTAAAGCATTGATACTGACACTAAAACACTGTACCAGAACCAAACACTAAAGCATTGATACTGACAGTAAAACACAGTACCAGAACCAAACACTAAAGCATTGATACTGACACTAAAACACCGTACCAGAACCAAACACTAAAGCATTGATACTGACACTAAAACACTGTACCAGAACCAAACACTAAAGCATTGATACTGACACTAAAACACTGTACCAGAAAAAAACACTAAAGCATTGATACTGACAGTAAAACACTGTACCAGAACCAAGCACTAAAGCATTGATACTGACACTAAAACACCGTACCAGAACCAAACACTAAAGCACTGATACTGACACTAAAACACTGTACCAGAACCAAACACTAAAGCATTGATACTGACAGTAAAACACCGTACCAGAACCAAACACTAAAGCACTGATACTGACACTAAAACACTGTACCAGAACCAAACACTAATGCATTGATACTGACACTAAAACACCATACCAGAACCAAACACTAAAGCCTTGATACTGACACTAAAACACTGTACCAGAACCAAACACTAAAGCATTGATACTGACACTAAAACACTGTACCAGAACCAAACACTAAAGCATTGATACTGACACTAAAACACCGTACCAGAACCAAACACTAAAGCATTGATACTGACAGTAAAACACCGTACCAGAACCAACACTAAAGCATTGATGCTGACAGTAAAACACTGTACCAGAACCAAACACTAAAGCATTGATACTGACACTAAAACACTGTACCAGAACCAAACACTAAAGCATTGATACTGACAGTAAAACACCGTACCAGAACCAAACACTAAAGCATTGATACTGACACTAAAACACCGTACCAGAACCAAACACTAAAGCATTGATACTGACACTAAAACACTGTACCAGAACCAAACACTAAAGCATTGATACTGACACTAAAACACTGTACCAGAAAAAAACACTAAAGCATTGATACTGACAGTAAAACACTGTACCAGAACCAAACACTAAAGCATTGATACTGACACTAAAACACCATACCAGAACCAAACACTAAAGCATTGATACGGACAGTAAAACACCGTACCAGAACCAAACAGTAAAGCATTGATACTGACACTAAAACACTGTACCAGAACCAAACACTAAAGCATTGATACTGACACTAAAACACCATACCAGAACCAAACACTAAAGCCTTGATACTGACACTAAAACACTGTACCAGAACCAAACACTAAAGCATTGATACTGACACTAAAACACTGTACCAGAACCAAACACTAAAGCATTGATACTGACACTAAAACACCGTACCAGAACCAAACACTAAAGCATTGATACTGACACTAAAACACTGTACCAGAACCAAACACTAAAGCATTGATACTGACAGTTAAACACTGTACCAGAACCAAACACAAAAGCATTGATACTGACACTAAAACACCGTACCAGAACCAAACACTAAAGCATTGATACTGACAGTTAAACACTGTACCAGAACCAAACACTAAAGCATTGATACTGACACTAAAACACCGTACCAGAACCAAACACTAAAGCATTGATACTGACAGTAAAACACCGTACCAGAACCAAACACTAAAGCATTGATACTGACACTAAAACACCGTACCAGAACCAAACACTAAAGCATTGATACTGACACTAAAACACCATACCAGAACCAAACACTAAAGCATTGATACTGACAGTAAAACACCGTACCAGAACCAAACACTAAAGCATTGATACTGACACTAAAACACTGTACCAGAACCAAACACTAAAGCATTGATACTGACAGTTAAACACTGTACCAGAACCAAACACAAAAGCATTGATACTGACACTAAAACACCGTACCAGAACCAAACACTAAAGCATTGATACTGACACTAAAACACTGTACCAGAACCAAACACTAAAGCATTGATACTGACACTAAAACACTGTACCAGAACCAATCAGAGTGTTTTTTGTCTCTGTAGATTAGTTAGATGTAGTGTACAGCTGTGTTGATGGTCCTCTCCTGTCTCTGTAGATTAGTTAGGGGTAGTAGACAGCTGTGTTGATGGTCCTCTCCTGTCTCTGTAGATTAGTCAGGTGTAGTAGACAGCTGTGTCTCTTGTTGATGGTCCTCTCCTGTCTCTGTAGATTAGTTAGATGTAGTGTACAGCTGTGTTGATGGTCCTCTCCTGTCTCTGTAGATTAGTTAGATGTAGTGTACAGCTGTGTTGATGGTCCTCTCCTGTCTCTGTTGATTAGTTAGGTGTAGTATACAGCTGTGTTGATGGTCCTCTCCTGTCTCTGTAGATTAGTTAGGGGTACTTGTTGATGGTCCTCTCCTGTCTCTGTAGATTAGTCAGGTGTAGTATACAGCTGTGTCTCTTGTTGATGGTCCTCTCCTGTCTCTGTAGATTAGTTAGGGGTACTTGTTGATGGTCCTCTCCTGTCTCTGTAGATTAGTTAGGGGTACTTGTTGATGGTCCTCTCCTGTCTCTGTAGATTAGTTAGGTGTAGTATACAGCTGTGTTGATGGTCCTCTCCTGTCTCTGTAGGCTCTGTATGAGGCAGGAGTGAAGAGGAAGGGGACTGACGTGGCCACATGGATCACCATCATGTCAGAGAGAAGTGTCCCCCACCTACAGAAAGGTACCGACTCTGTAACGAGGGACTTCTTCATGCACACATGATCGTTTGGACAAAATACTAAAACTCAAAGTCAAGATGGCGACAACCAGACATTTTTAGACATAAAGAACGTAGATGTTTCTATCTATCAACCCGGTGACTCTTCAGAAAGATGACCAAATGTTGGCTGTGTCTGTTCCAGTGTTTGACAGGTACAAGAGCTACAGTCCATACGACATGCAGGAGAGCATCAGGAAGGAGGTGAAGGGAGACCTGGAGAAGTCCTTCCTGACACTGGGTAACATTCTACATATCATATATCTACATTCTATAATATATACATCTGTATCATAGAACCTGTATTCTATAATATATACATCTATAATATATACATCTATATCATATACCTGCATTCTATAATATATACATCTATATCATATACCTGTATTCTATAATATATACATCTATAATATATACATCTATATCATATACCTGTATTCTATAATATATACATCTATAATATATACATCTGTATCATAGAACCTGTATTCTATATTATATAATAGATACATCTATAATATATACATCTGTATCATAGAACCTGTATTCTATATTATATACATCTATATCTATAACATATAACCTGTATTCTATATTATATACATCTATATCTTTATCATAGAACCTGTATTCTATATTATATAATAGATACATCTATAATATATACATCTGTATCATAGAACCTGTATTCTATATTATATACATCTATATCTATAACATATAACCTGTATTCTATATTATATACATCTATATCTTTATCATAGAACCTGTATTCTATATTATATAATAGATACATCTATAATATATACATCTGTATCATAGAACCTGTATTCTATATTATATAATAGATACATCTATAATATATACATCTGTATCATAAGAACCTGTATTCTATAATATATAATAGATACATCTATAATATATACATCTGTATCATAAGAACCTGTATTCTATAATATATAATAGATACATCTATAATATATACATCTGTATCATAGAACCTGTATTCTATAATATATAATAGATACATCTATAATATATACATCTGTATCATAGAACCTGTATTCTATATTATATACATCTATATCTATAACATATAACCTGTATTCTATATTATATACATCTATATCTTTATCATAGAACCTGTATTCTATAATATATAATAGATACATCTATAATATATACATCTATAATATATACATCTGTATCATAGAACCTGTATTCTATAATAGATACATCTATAATATATACATATATAATATATACATCTATAATATATACATCTATAATATACACATTTATAATATATACATCTATAATATATACATCTATAATATATACATCTATAATATACACATTTATAATATATACATCTATAATATATACATCTATAATATATACATCTATAATATACACATTTATAATATATACATCTATAATATATACATCTATAATATATACATCTATAATATACACATTTATAATATATACATCTATAATATATACATCTATAATATATACATCTATAATAGAACATGTATTCTATAATATATATACACAGGGACATTAGAGTGCCACGTTTGAGAAACAGACATCTCACAAGTCCTCAACTGACCTCTTCATTAAATAGTACCCGCAAAATACCGGTCTCAACGTCAACAGTGACGAGGCGACTCCAGGATGCTGGCCTTCTAGGCAGAGTTCCTCTGACCGGTCTCAACGTCAACAGTGACGAGGCAACTCCAGGATGCTGGCCTTCTAGGCAGAGTTCCTCTGTCCAGTCTCAACGTCAACAGTGAAGAGGCGACTCCAGGATGCTGGCCTTCTAGGCAGAGTTCCTCTGTCCAGTGTCTGTGTTCTTTTGCCCATCTAATCTTTTATTTTTATTGGCCAGTCTGAGATTTAGATTTTTCTTTGCAACTCTGCCTTGAAGGCCAGCATCCCAGAGTCACCTCTTACCTCTACATTAGAGACTCTTACCAATACATTAGATACTCTTACCACTACATTAGATACTCTTACCTCTACATTAGATACTCTTACCACTACATTAGATACTCTTACCTCTACATTAGATACTCTTACCTCTACATTAGATACTCTTACCACTACATTAGATACTCTTACCTCTACATTAGATACTCTTACCACTACATTAGATACTCTTAGCACTACATTAGAGACTCTTACCTCTACATTAGATACTCTTACCAATACATTAGATACTCTTACCACTACATTAGATACTCTTACCTCTACATTAGAGACTCTTACCTCTACATTAGATACTCTTACCAATACATTAGATACTCTTACCACTACATTAGATACTCTTAGCACTACATTAGCTCCTCTTACCTCTACATTAGATACTCTTACCTCTACATTAGATACTCTTACCAATACATTAGATACTCTTACCTCTACATTAGATACTCTTACCTCTACATTAGATACTCTTACCTCTACATTAGATACTCTTACCTCTACATTAGATACTCTTACCTCTACATTAGATACTCTTACCAATACATTAGCTCCTCTTACCACTACATTAGCTCCTCTAGCTCCTCTTACCTCTACATTAGATACTCTTACCTCTACATTAGATTCTCTTACCTCTACATTTGCTCCTCTAGCTACTCTTACCTCTACATTAGATACTCTTACCTCTACATTAGATACTCTTACCTCTACATTAGATACTCTTACCTCTACATTAGATACTCTTACCTCTACATTAGATACTCTTACCAATACATTAGCTCCTCTTACCACTACATTAGCTCCTCTAGCTCCTCTTACCTCTACATTAGATACTCTTACCTCTACATTAGATTCTCTTACCTCTACATTTGCTCCTCTAGCTCCTCTTACCTCTACATTAGAGACTCTTACCACTACATTAGATACTCTTACCTCTACATTAGATACTCTTACCACTACATTAGCTCCTCTTACCTCTACATTAGATACTCTTACCTCTACATTAGCTCCTCTAACTACTGCATTAGATACTCTTACCTCTACATTTGATACTCTTACCTCTACATTAGAGACTCTAGCTCCTCTTACCTCTACATTAGAGACTCTTACCTCTACTTTAGCTCCTCTTACCTCTACATTAGACACTCTTACCTCTACATTTGATACTCTTACCTCTACATTAGCTCCTCTAGCTCCTCTTACTACTACATTAGATACTCTTACCTCTACATTAGACACTCTTACCTCTACATTAGACACTCTTACCTCTACATTAGAGACTCTAGCTCCTCTGACTACTACATTAGAGACTCTTACCTCTACATTAGAGACTCTTACCTCTACATTAGACACTCTTACCTCTACATTAGATACTCTTACTTCTACATTAACTTCTAAACATCTCCATTGTTTCTGACACACTCCTACAAAGCCAATCAATTCCTCTCCGACTAGTTCCAGAATGATCTATCCGTTTAATCTCTTCAGCATAACATTACCTGTCCATTGATAATGTATGAGGCTCCCGTCTCCATGCCAGAATGTCTGTGTCACTCAAGACTCCACTTCTGCCGTTTATTCGTTACTCTCTCTCTCTCTCTCTCTCTCTCTCTGTGTCTCTCTGTCTCTCTTTCTCTCCCTTTTTCTCTCTCTCTCTCTGTGTCTCCTGTGTATCTATGTTTATCTGTGTGTCTCTGTCTCTCTCCCTTTCTCTCTGTCTCTCTCCCTTTCTCTCTCTCTCTGTGTCTCTCTCTCTCCCTTTCTCTCTCTCTGTGTGTCTCCTGTGTATCTATGTTTCTCTGTGTGTCTCTGTCTCTCTCCACTTCTCTCTGTGTCTCTCTCCCTTTCCCTCTCTCTGTGTCTCTGTCTCTCTCCCTTTCTCTCTGTTGGTCTCTCTCCCTTTCTCTCTGTTGGTCTCTCTCCCTTTCTCTCTGTTGGTCTCTCTCTGCCGTCAGGTTGTCTATGAACCGTATTACAACTGGCAGTGAGAGGAAAGAAGTGTGGAAGGGGGAGAGGGGGGGTGGTTCTCTACTCCTCTCCACCTTGCCTCCTCTCCTTCTCTCCTATTTGTACCAGATGGGCCCTCAGTCGATTCATTCCTTATTAACAGTAATTGCAAGTTGTTTGAAGAAAACAACATTTGATTTCAAGGGATGTTGTGCCCTTAAGAAACAAACTGTGGATCTGTGCCTATACACTGCAGGCAGCCTCCTTACCAGGAACCCTTTAGAAAGAACAACAGGAAGTGACAGATCCAGAGAGGATATCAGAAACAAAGTTGAGGTGATTTCAATCTGTTCTCTTTTCTGCTTTGTTTTTGCAGTGGAGTGCTTTGAGAACAAACAACAGTACTTTGCTAACAGACTGAGCGAAGCCATGAAGGTAATTATCTGTTAACCTCTTGTCGTGTGACTGAGTACGATGGTGAACTACAAGACCTCATCAGAAACAAAGAATGAACTCATTGTTATTTGTACATTTGGTACAAACCCTTTCAACCCCAACACCATTCAACCCCCTTCAACCCCCTTCAACCCCAACCCACTTCAACCCCAACACCCTTCAACCCCCTTTCAACCCCCTTCAACCCTTTTCAACCCCAACACCCTTCAAACCCCTTCAACCCCAACCCCTTCAACCCCAACCCCTTCAATCCCTTTCAACACCCTTCAACCTCCATTCACCCCCTTTCAACACCCTTCAACCTCCATTCAACTCCTTTCAACTCCCTTCAACCTCCATTCAACTCCCTTCAACCCATTTCAACCCCCTTCAACCCCCTTCAACCCCCTTCAACCTCCATTCAACTCCTTTCAACTCCCTTCAACTCCCTTCAACACCCTTCAACCCCCTTCAACCTCCATTCAACTCCTTTCAACTCCCTTCAACACCCTTCAACCCCCTTCAACACCCTTCAACCCCCTTCAACCTCCATTCAACTCCTTTCAACTCCCTTCAAACCCCTTCAACCTCCTTTCAACCCCCTTCAACCCCCTTCAACTCCCTTCAACCCCCTTCAACTCCTTTCAACCCCCTTCAACTCCCTTCAACTCCCTTCAACCCCCTTCAACTCCCTTCAACCCCCTTCAACTCCCTTCAACCCCCTTCAACCCCCTTCAACTCCCTTCAACCCCCTTCAACTCCCTTCAACCCCCTTCAACTCCCTTCAACCCCCTTCAACCCCCTTCAACTCCCTTCAACCCCCTTCAACCTCCATTCAACTCCTTTCAACTCCCTTCAAACCCCTTCAACACCCTTCAATCCCCTTCAACCTCCATTCAACCCCCTTTCAACCCCCTTCAACCCCCTTCAACTCCCTTCAACCCCCTTCAACTCCCTTCAACCCCCTTCAACTCCCTTCAACTCCCTTCAACCCCCTTCAACTCCCTTCAACCCCCTTCAACTCCCTTCAACCCCCTTCAACCCCCTTCAACTCCCTTCAACCCACTTCAACCCCCTTCAACTCCTTCCACCCTCTTCAACCCCCTTCAAACCCCTTCAACTCCCTTCAACCCCCTTCAACCCCCTTCAAACCCCTTCAACTCCCTTCAACCCCCTTCAACCCCCTTCAACCCCCTTCAACTCCCTTCAACCCCCTTCAACTCCTTCCACCCTCTTCAAACCCCTTCAACTCCCTTCAACCCCCTTCAACCCCCTTCAACTCCTTCCACCCTCTTCAAACCCCTTCAACTCCCTTCAACCCCAACCCCCTTCAACTCCTTCCACCCTCTTCAAACCCCTTCAACTCCCTTCAACCCCCTTCAACCCCCTTCAACTCCTTCCACCCTCTTCAAACCCCTTCAACTCCCTTCAACCCCAACCCCCTTTAGAATATTTGAATTATGAATCAAAGATAATCTCATGGGAGAAACATCCCACAGTAATTATGTATCAGACGTTCATGAGTTGATTAAACAAGGGGTTGCGTCACCAACGCTTTCTTCAGTAAAAACATCAACAAACACAAACCGTCACCAAGGACTCTCTATTCAATCAGCAACGGCAGGCTTGTAGGACATGAATACCTGTCCTGATAAATAACACCATGTGATGTTGACATCATCTGCAGGGTAAAAGTGCCAAGGAGAAGGTGGTGACCAGGATCGTCGTGTCTCGCTGTGAGGTGGACCTCATGAAGATCAGGACAGAGTTTAAGAAACTGAACCAGAAGTCCTTGTACCAGACCATCGCTGTGAGGACTCTTCTTTTTTCTGTTTTTTCTCTCTCTGTCTCTCTCTCTGTCTCTCTGTCTCTCTGTCTCTCTCTCTCTCTCTCTCTCTCTCTCTCTCTCTCTCTCTGTCTCTCTCTCTCTCTCTGTCTCTCTGTCTCTCTCTCTGTCTCTCTGTCTCTGTCTCTCTCTGTCTGTCTCTCTCTGTCTCTCTCTGTGTCTCTCTGTCTCTCTGTCTCTGTCTCTCTCTGTCTCTCTCTCTCGCATTCTCTCTCTCTCTCTCACTCTCTCTCGCATTCTCTCCCTCTCTCTCTCTGTCTCTCTCTCGCATCTCTCAGCCCCAAACCCCGACATGCCTTGCAACAGTGCTATGTTTCTTATTGGGATGTGACGACAAGCTAACACAGTGTAACACAGTCTAACACAGTCTAACACAGTCTAACACAGTGTAACACAGTGTAACACAGTGTAACATCTCGTAGAAGTCTAAACCACTGCCTGCTCTGTCTTGTTTCATGACAAACTGAGTGTCTTGACTGAACTTGCCTTCCTCCTTGTAGCTCCTAGTGGACCGAAGGGTCTCAACCCCTTTATTTTCTGTCCCCTATCAGGAGCACACTAAAGGAGACTATCAGAAGGTCCTGCTGAGTCTGTGTGGAGGAGACGACTAAAGTCCAACTGGCACCAACTGGCACCTTGTCCCAGAAGCTTTTTTTTGGGGTACCAATGCCTTGTTCCTATTTTGATTCGGTCTAGTGACACAGACATTGAGAACTGGTGCCTCTATCAACAACACCCAGCAGCATTAGAGTCATCATTACTCAGATTGCATCACCTTTCTGTGAAATATGAGATATCCAACGGAAGAATTAATAGTAAATGGTTTTTATGCAATGTTTTTTTTATGAAATTAAATAATTTTTTGTTAAATAGTTTCCTTTCTTATTTTTATTTTATTTTACCATATTACAGAGCTGTTGTCTTTAGGACATTTTTCCCCGAGTAAAGTCAGACATTTAGAATGGTAATTGTCGATGCTTGATCCAGCTAGTGTATGTCCTTATATCGCCACTAGAGGGCGCTAGAGCAATACCATGCAGTCCTGCTTCCTCACATCCTGGCCTTGTTTCCATGGATGAGAGGTTGCTTTGATATCACTCTAATGCTCTAATATGTTCTAAATCAGATGGGAATGTTGAGTGGAGCTTCACAATGCTGTTTAAAAAACCTTTTGATACTTGGGGGGGGGGGGGGGGGGGGGGGGGGGGGGGGGGGGGGGGGGGGTAATTTTTCAAGACATGCAAAACCAAGTTTTTAAGTGAATTATATTAAAACAAATTGTTTGATGTTGTCAGTCAGTTTAAAATTGTAATCTATTAGGAGTTCTCCCTCACTATGGACAATAATCACATTTTCAAAACTGGAACTTTGTCTAGAAAATGTTGGTTCATAATTGTGACCCAATAGACGACAGTAGCTATATGCTTGTGCTCTGTGTTAAAATTGCGAGCCAAAAGACGACCGTAGCCATACAGTATATTTGTGTTTATGTATCTGTAAACTCCGGCGAATTCATAATAAATCACAATTGATTCCTGTGGAAATCAGATAAAAGATTTAACTTCTTCCTACATAAAACCCTGTCTCCCCTCTCTCTCTCTCTCTCTCTCTCTCTCTCTCTCTCTCTCTCTCTCTCTCTCTCTCTCTCTCTCTCTATGTGTTATTTTCATTGAAGAAGTTTATTTAGATTTTTTTAATCGTTAGTGTGTTTTGCTTTGTTTGTTTGGTGCTAATTTTTTTAATTAAAAATGTTAATTTAACCTCCAGCAACAGCCATTTGCATACGAGGGTAGCAAACAGCTACTTCTCCTGTTTAGTTTGAGGTCTCTTAGGATCGAAGCATCCGCCATCCTGTTGACAAGGCACTTCTTCAGACTGAGAAAACAAGAGAGAGGGAAAGAGAGACAGTTAGAGAAAGAAGAGAGAGAGATAAGTAGAGGCAGTGAGGGGGAAGAAACACTACAAACAAACTCTACTGACAGAAAAAATGTGGGCCGACGATAAGACAAGCTATCATAACACAAACGAGAGATGAACAGATGAAAACGAAAGAGAGGGAGAGAGCATTGTACATTGTTACGTCATGACAATAAAGCAAATTGAATTGAAAGAATTGAGAACGAGGCAGAGCGAGAGAGAGAGAGAGAGCAAGACAGAGAGGGAGGAAGAGGGGGAGAGAAAGAGAGAGAGCAAGACAGAAAGGGAGGAAGAGAGGGAGAGAAAGAGAGAGAGCAAGACAGAGAGGGAGGAAGAGAGGGAGAGAGAGAGAGCAAGACAGAGAGGGAGGAAGAGAGGGAGAGAGAGAGAGCAAGACAGAGAGGGAGGAAGAGAGAGAGGGAGAGAGAGAGAGAGAGAGGGGGAGGAAGAGAGAGGGGGAGAGAGAGGGGGAGAGAGAGAGAGAGAGAGAGAGCAAGACAGAGAGGGAGGAAGAGAGAGAGGGAACCAGATAGATAGGGAGGAAGAGAGAGAGGGGAAGCAGGTAGATAGGGAGGAAGAGAGAGAGAGGGAAGCAGATAGATAGGGAGGAAGAGAGAGAGAGGGAAGCAGATAGATAGGGAGTAAGAGAGAGAGAGAGGTAAGCAGGTAGATAGGGAGGAAGAGAGAGAGAGGGAAGCAGAGAGAGAGAAGCAGATAGATAGGGAGTAAGAGAGAGAGAGAGGGAAGCAGATATATAGGGAGGAAGAGAGAGAGAGGGAAGCAGATAGATAGGGAGGAAGAGAGAGAGAGAGAAGCAGACAAAGAGGGTCTATAATTGGTTGAGTAGTGTGAATCATAGAGGTGTCTGGATGCGGCCTGGACAGAGAGGTATCATTAGAGAAAATGAGAGGTGACTGATACCTACCCCCTGTAGTGCTGCCCTGACACACACTCTCTCTCTCTTTCCCCCCCCCCCCCCCCTCTCTCTCTCTCTCTCTCTCTCTCTCTCTCTCTCTCTCTCTCTCTCTCACTCTGTCTCTCTCTCTTTCCCCTCTCTCTCTCTCTCTCTCTCTCTCTCTCTCTCTCTCTCTCTCTCTCTCTCTCTCTCTTATCCCCTCTATCTCTCTCTCTCTCTCTCTCTCTCTGTCTCTCTCCCTCTCGCTCTCTCTCTCTCTCCTGTTGGACAGCTCTCTTTCCCCCCCCACTCTCTCTCTCTCTCTCTCTCCCTCTGTCTCCCCCCCCCTCTCTCTCTCTCTCTCTCTCTCTCTTCTCTCTCTCTCCTGTTGGACAGCTCTCTTTCCCTTCTCTCTCTCTCTCTCGCTCTCTCTCTCTCTCTCTCTCTCCCTCTGTCTCTCCCCCTCTCTCTGTCTCTCTCACTCTCTCTCTCTGACTGTGGGATATGAGGACATCCTGTAGAAACTGACGCTTTCAAAACCACAAGTTACTTTTTTATTTTTGTCCAATTGAAAAGTATTCCTGTGTTGCGTTTTTATTCAAACGGATCAAATCAAGGTTGCGTGGTTGAACAATTAACCCCCTGAAACTATATCCTTTAATTAACCCCCTGAAACTATATCCTTTAATTAACCCCCTAAAACTATATCCTTTAATTAACCCCCTAAAACTATATCCTTTAATTAACCCCCTAAAACTATATCCTTTAATTAACCCCCTGAAACTATTTCCTTTAATTAACCCCTTAAAACTATATCCTTTAATTATCCCGCTAAAACTATATCCTTTAATTAACCCCCTGAAACTATATCCTTTAATTAACCCTCTAAAAATATATCCTTTAATTATCCCGCTAAAACTATATCCTTTAATTAACCCCCTGAAACTATATCCTTTAATTAACCCTCTAAAAATATATCCTTTAATCAACCCTCTAAAACTACATCCTTTAATTAACCCCCTGAAACTATATCCTTTAATCAACCCTCTAAAACTACATCCTTTAATTAACCCCCTGAAACTATATACTTTAATTAACCCCCTGAAACTATATCCTTTAATTAACCCCTTAAAACTATATCCTTTAATTATCCCGCTAAAACTATATCCTTTAATTAACCCCCTGAAACTATATCCTTTAATTAACCCTCTAAAAATATATCCTTTAATCAACCCTCTAAAACTACATTCTTTAATTAACCCCCTGAAACTATATCCTTTAATCAACCCTCTAAAACTACATCCTTTAATTAACCCCCTGAAACTATATCCTTTAATTAACCCCCTGAAACTATATCCTTTAATTAACCCATTGTCGTGCTGAAGAAAACTCCTCTTGAACTTTACAAGCCTTCAGATTTATGATCACGAAGTCGTAATGTTGATGAGAACATTAACCCCTTTGTGATGTTTTATGTTTACTGCCAATAAAATATGAAACACGGGGTAGAGGAAGAGGAAATGGTATTTTGTAAAGTAGATGGGGTTTGGGAGATTTACGCCGAGACGCCTTGACAGATTAATGTTCAGGTCATAAAGACGTGGAGGGGCGTCTATATTTCCTCTGTGTGTGTCGTGGAGGGGCGCCTATATTTCCTCTGTGTGTGTCGTGGAGGGGCGTCTATATTTCCTCTGCGTGTGTCGGGGAGGGGCGTCTATATTTCCTCTGCGTGTGTCGTGGAGGGGCGTCTATATTTCCTCTGTGTGTGTCGTGGAGGGGCGTCTATATTTCCTCTGTGTGTGCCGTGGAGGGGCGTCTATATTTCCTCTGTGTGTGTGACATGGAGGGGCGTCTATATTTCCTCTGTGTGTGTCGTGGAGGGGCGTCTATATTTCCTCTGTGTGTGTGACATGGAGGGGCGTCTATATTTCCTCTGTGTGTGTCGTGGAGGGGCGTCTATATTTCCTCTGTGTGTGTCATGGAGGGGCGTCTATATTTCCTCTGTGTGTGACGTGGAGGGGCGTCTATATTTCCTCTGCGTGTGTCGGGGAGGGGCGTCTATATTTCCTCTGCGTGTGTCGGGGAGGGGCGTCTATATTTCCTCTGTGTGTGTCATGGAGGGGCATCTATATTTCCTCTGTGTGTGACGTGGAGGGGCATCTATATTTCCTCTGTGTGTGACGTGGAGGGGCGTCTATATTTCCTCTGTGTGTGACATGGAGGGGCGTCTTTATTTCCTCTGTGTGTGACATGGAGGGGCGTCTTTATTTCCTCTGTGTGTGTCGTTGAGGGGCGTCTATATTTCCTCTGTGTGTGACGTGGAGGGGCGTCTATATTTCCTCTGTGTGTGTCGTAGAGGGGCGCCTATATTTCAACTGCTATTTGTCATGATGTACAACATGCTGCTGCCCCACCCTGCCTCGCCCAGCCGCTTGGCATTCTGGGAACGCCACTGCGTCCCGGGTTGAACGTTCTCCCTCATTGCATTAACGACAACTCTGGTCACCGTAGCAGTATCCTCAGGGGACTGACTGGAGGACGGCCTCCTGTAAAGAGCCTCCTGTAAAGAACCTCCTGTAAAGAGCCTCCTGTAAAGGGCCTCCTGTAAAGAGCCTCCTGTAAAGGGCCTCCTGTAAAGGGCCTCCTGTAAAGAGCCTCCTGTAAAGAACCTCCTGTAAAGGGCCTCCTGTAAAGGGCCTCCTGTAAAGAGCCTCCTGTAAAGGGCCTCCTGTAAAGGGCCTCCTGTAAAGAGCCTCCTGTAAAGAGCCTCCTGTAAAGGGCCTCCTGTAAAGGGCCTCCTGTAAAGAGCCTCCTGTAAAGAGCCTACTGTAAAGGGCCTCCTGTAAAGGGCCTCCTGTAAAGGGTCTCCTGTAAAAAGCCTCCTCACATAGAGGGGGAGGAAGCGGCTATCAAACCTGAAGCTGTTCCTCATGTAAATGGTCAAGTCAGAAAGTAAGAGGAGTCATTCACACTGTCCCGGTTTCGGTAGCTAGGTAGATTGCTTCAAGGTAACTGGGCAGGGTGCCTGGAAGCAACCAGGCTGTCTGGTGAGGCCCGAGACCAGGTGTGTCTCTGTGAGAAGAGAACGAATTAAAGATTGAACGGCCCAGCTGTTGAGTACAGTAGAGGCTCGTAGTCAAACGCAAAAAACATCGGGAGAGGAGTAGCTAGCGGGTGAAGCTAATATTTTAGCCGGGGCCTCTCCTCTCTCTCCCTCTCTCCTCTATGTCCCTGTCTCTTTCTCAGTGGTTATAGAGAAAGAGACACAGCTAACATCTGTGGTAGTGTTGAATTATAAACCTCCTGTAGTCTTGTGAAGGCCTTGCTGTGACTCCCGTCTGTGGGAGCATCCGTCGGCAGCCTGCAGCTAGCTTGTTCTGTGTGTGTGTGTGTGTGTGTGTGTGTGTGTGTGTGTGTGTGTGTGTGTGTGTGTGTGCCTGGTGTGTGTGTGTGTGTGTGTGTGTGTGTGTGTGTGTCTGTGTGTGTGTGTGTGTGTGTGTGTGTGTGTGTGTGTGTCTGTTGTGTGTGTGTCTGTTGTGTGTGTGTGTGTGTGTGTGTGTGTGTGTGTGTGTGTGTGTGTGTGTGTGTGTGTGTCTGGTGTGTGTGTGTGTGTGTGTGTGTCTGTTGTGTGTGTGTGTCTGTTGTGTGTGTGTGTGTGTGTGTGTGTGTGTGTGTGTATTTTGTTCTGTTAGATGTGTATGTGTGCATATAGTATTAGTCGATGCCAGTATTGAATTGTGTTCATAAAACAGATGAGGAAGCCTGATACTTATTTAATCACCCAGGCGTACATAACAAACAGTCTGCTCTCCCTACCCCCTCCCTAATACCCCCTACCCTCTTCTACCCCTTACAACCCCCTGCTACCCCCTGCCAGCTCAGCCATCTCTCCCTCCCCGGTCCCTACCAGCCCCGAGGCAGCCTGGCATCACATTGAAGGAAGGCTCCTCTCCCTCATAACAACTCCTGTTATCCTGCTTCACAAACCAGCAGAAGCATGGCATTCCCATCCGTCTCTTTGGTGTTGACAAGACCTTCTCCTTTCTGATCAGAGGCAGGCGGAAACAACACGCAGACACATCCGTGGTACTCATCCCCCTCTGCCTCCAGACACATCCGTTGTACTCATCCCCTCTGCCTCCAGACACATCCGTGGTACTCATCCCCTCTGCCTCCAGACACATCTGTTGTACTCATCCCCTCGGCCTCCAGACACATCCGTTGTACTCATCCCCTCGGCCTCCAGACACATCAGTGGTACTCATCCCCTCTGCCTCCAGACACATCCGTGGTACTCATCCCCTCTGCCTCCAGACACATCCGTGGTACTCATCCCCTCTGCCTCCAGACACATCAGTGGTACTCATCCCCTCTGCCTCCAGACACATCCGTGGTACTCATCCCCTCTGCCTCTCTCTCTAGTCCTCCAGACACATCCGTGGTACTCATCCCTTCTTCCTCTCTCTCTAGTCCTCCAGACACATCCGTGGTACTCATCCCTTCTTCCTCTCTCTCTAGTCCTCCAGACACATCAGTGGTACTCATCCCTTCTTCCTCTCTCTCTAGTCCTACGGACACTTGATGGAAGGAAATAAAGACTCTGTTCTGTTCTCAGACTGAGAGAAACGTAGAGAGAGAGAGTCTGTGAGTTCAAAAACGTTATTCAGGAGATGGATCAGCGCTGGGCCTTTGAAGATGCTGTTAAATAGATGTCTCAGGAGTTAGGTACAAGAAGTAGAGAAATAACCAAGGTACAGGAAGTAGAGAAATAACCACAGTACATGAAGTAGAGAAATAACCAAGGTACAGGAAGTAGAGAAATAACCAAGGTACAGGAAGTAGAGAAATAACCACAGTACAGGAAGTAGAGAAATAACCAAGGTACAGGAAGTAGAGAAATAACCAAGGTACAGGAAGTAGAGAAATAACCAAGGTACAGGAAGTAGAGAAATAACCAAGGTACAGGAAGTAGAGAAATAACCAAGGTACAGGAAGAAGAGAAATATCCAAGGTACAGGAAGTAGAGAAATAACCAAGGTACAGGAAGTAGAGAAATAACCAAGGTACAGGAAGGAGAGAAATAACCAAGGTACAGGAAATAGAGAAAAAACCAAGGTACAGGAGGTAGAGAAATAACCAAGGTACAGGAAGTAGAGAAATAACCAAGGTACAGGAAGTAGAAAATTAACCAAGGTAGAGGAAGTAGAGTTACTACTGTATAGTTCTTTCTAGGAGAAGTTTCAATGTTGTTGGACTGTAAATCATTTGAAGGCCTTTCTTCTATGTTGTTACTTTAGGATGAGGCTTAGTGTTCAGTTATAACACACACGCATGCACGCACGCGCGCACACACACACACACGCACACACTCTTCATCTCAGTGAAAGCCGTTGTGTTTATCAGATCTCAGCATCTCTGTAGCTCGGGGGGATGATCTGCTGTGAGCAGAGCTAGTGTGGTTCTGACTATCAGCACCTCTGGCTGTGTCAGTCCCGTTTCAATCTCTGGCTTCTGAGGAAACATCCACACATCCTACCCCAGAGGAGGAAAACGAACTCTCCTCTCCCTTCTCTCTCTCTCCTTTCCCTCCTCTCTTTCATTTCCTCTCTCTCTCTCTGCTCCCTCCTCTCTCTCTCTTTCCCCTCCTCTCTCTCTCCTCTCTCTCCTCCCTTTCCCTCCTCTCTTTCTCTCGTCTCTCTCTCTCTCTCTCTCTCCTCTCTGTCCCCTCCCCCCTTTCTCTCACCTCCCCCCTCTCTCTCTCCTTTCCCTCCTCTCTTTCATTTCCTCTCTCTCTCTCTCCTCTCCATCCTCTCTTTCTATCCTCTCTTTCCCTCCTCTCTTTCTCTCCTCTCTCTCTCTCCTCTCTGTCCCCTCCCTCCTTTCTCTCACCTCCCTCCTCTCTTTCTCTCCTCTCTCCCCCATACTCTCTGTCCCCTCCCTCCTTTATCTCACCTCCCTCCTCCCTCCTCTCTGTCCCCTCCCTCCTTTCTCTCACCAAAGATTAGGAGGGAGAGACAACAGGGTAGAGGAGAGACCAGAGGGTAGGA
>NC_048590.1:4336959-4361897 GCF_013265735.2 Oncorhynchus mykiss | reverse complement strand
GTTCACTTTAAAAAGAGGACTGAGATGGGTCCTTTTCTACCCCAGAGTTCACTTTAAAAGAGGACTGAGATGGGTCCTTTCTACCCCAGAGTTCACTTTAAAAAAGGACTGAGATGGGTCCTTTTCTACCCCAGAGTTCACTTTAAAAAGAGGACTGAGATGGTCCTTTTCTGCCCCAGAGTTCACTTTAAAAGAGGACTGAGATGGGTCCTTTTCTACCCCAGAGTTCACTTTAAAAGAGGACTGAGATGGGTCCTTTTCTACCCAAGAGTTCACTTTAAAAAGAGGACTGAGATGGGTCCTTTTCTACCCCAGAGTTCACTTTAAAAGAGGACTGAGATGGGTCCTTTTCTGCCCCAGAGTTCACTTTAAAAGAGGACTGAGATGGGTCCTTTTCTACCCCAGAGTTCACTTTAAAAAGACTGAGATGGGTCCTTTTCTACCCCAGAGTTCACTTTAAAAAGAGGGGACTGAGATGGGTCCTTTTCTACCCCAGAGTTCACTTTAAAGAGGGAACTGAGATGGTTCCTTTTCTGCCCCAGAGTTCACTTGAAAGATGACTGGATGGTCCCTTTTCTACCCCAGAGTTCACTTTAAAAAGAGGACTGAGATGGGGTCCTTTTCTACCCCAGAGTTCACTTTAAAGAGGACTGAGATGGGTCCTTTTCTACCCCAGAGTTCACTTTAAAGAGGACTGAGATGGTCCTTTTCTACCCCAGAGTTCACTTTAAAAGAGGACTGAGATGGGTCCTTTTCTACCCCAGAGTTCACTTTAAAGAGGACTGAGATGGGTCCTTTTCTACCCCAGAGTTCACTTTAAAAAGAGGACTGAGATGGGCGTTTTCTACCGCCCAGAGTTCCTTAAAAGGAGGACTGAGATGGGTTCCTTTTCTGCCCAGAGTTCACTTTTAAAAGAGGACTGAGATGGGGTCCTTTTCTACCCAGAGTTCACTTTAAAAGAGGACTGAGATGGGTCCTTTTCTGACCCCAGAGTTCACTTTAAAAAAGAGGACTGAGATGGGTCCTTTCTACCCCAGAGTTCACTTTAAAAGGAGGACTGAGATGGGTCCTTTCTAGCCCCAGAGTTCACTTTAAAAAAAGAGGACTGAGATGGGTCCTTTTCTACCCAAGAGTTCACTTTAACAGAGGACTGAGATGGGTCCTTTTCTGCCCCAGAGTTCACTTTAAAAGAGGACTGAGATGGGTCCTTTTCTACCCCAGAGTTCACTTTAAAAAAGAGGACTGAGATGGGTCCTTTTCTACCCCAGAGTTCACTTTAAAAGAGGACTGAGATGGGTCCTTTTCTACCCCAGAGTTCACTTTAAAAAGAGGACTGAGATGGGTCCTTTTCTGCCCAGAGTTCACTTTAAAGAGGACTGAGATGGGTCCTTTTCTACCCCAGAGTTCACTTTAAAAAGAGGACTGAGATGGGTCCTTTTCTGCCCCAGAGTTCACTTTAAAGAGGACTGAGATGGGTCCTTTTCTACCCCAGAGTTCACTTTAAAGAGGACTGAGATGGGTCCTTTTCTACCCCAGAGTTCACTTTAAAAAGAGGACTGAGATGGGTCCTTTTCTACCCCAGAGTTCACTTTAAAGAGGACTGAGATGGGTCCTTTTCTACCCCAGAGTTCACTTTAAAGAGGACTGAGATGGGTCCTTTTCTACCCCAGAGTTCACTTTAAAGAGGACTGAGATGGTTCCTTTTCTACCCCAGAGTTCACTTTAAAGAGGACTGAGATGGGTCCTTTTCTACCCCAGAGTTCACTTTAAAGAGGACTGAGATGGGTCCTTTTCTACCCCAGAGTTCACTTTCAAGAGGACTGAGATGGGTCCTTTTCTGCCCCAGAGTTCACTTTAAAGAGGACTGAGATGGGTCCTTTTCTACCCCAGAGTTCACTTTAAAGAGGACTGAGATGGGTCCTTTTCTACCCCAGAGTTCACTTTAAAGAGGACTGAGATGGGTCCTTTTCTACCCCAGAGTTCACTTTAAAGAGGACTGAGATGGGTCCTTTTCAACCCCAGAGTTCACTTTAAAAAGAGGACTGAGATGGGTCCTTTTCTACCCCAGAGTTCACTTTAAAGAGGACTGAGATGGGTCCTTTTCTACCCCAGAGTTCACTTTAAAAAGAGGACTGAGATGGGTCCTTTTCTACCCCAGAGTTCACTTTAAAGAGGACTGAGATGGGTCCTTTTCTACCCCAGAGTTCACTTTAAAAAGAGGACTGAGATGGGTCCTTTTCTACCCCAGAGTTCACTTTAAAAAGAGGACTGAGATGGGTCCTTTTCTACCCCAGAGTTCACTTTAAAAAGAGGACTGAGATGGGTCCTTTTCTACCCCAGAGTTCACTTTAAAAAGAGGACTGAGATGGGTCCTTTTCTACCCCAGAGTTCACTTTAAAAAGAGGACTGAGATGGGTCCTTTTCTGCCCCAGAGTTCACTTTAAAGAGGACTGAGATGGGTCCTTTTCTACCCCAGAGTTCACTTTAAAAAGGACTGAGATGGGTCCTTTTCTACCCCAGAGTTCACTTTAAAAAGAGGACTGAGATGGGTCCTTTTCTACCCCAGAGTTCACTTTAAAGAGGACTGAGATGGGTCCTTTTCTGCCCCAGAGTTCACTTTAAAGAGGACTGAGATGGGTCCTTTTCTGCCCCAGAGTTCACTTTAAAAAGAGGACTGAGATGGGTCCTTTTCTACCCCAGAGTTCACTTTAAAAAGAGGACTGAGATGGGTCCTTTTCTACCCCAGAGTTCACTTTAAAAAGAGGACTGAGATGGGTCCTTTTCTACCCCAGAGTTCACTTTAAAAAGAGGACTGAGATGGGTCCTTTTCTACCCCAGAGTTCACTTTAAAGAGGACTGAGATGGGTCCTTTTCTACCCCAGAGTTCACTTTAAAAAGAGGACTGAGATGGGTCCTTTTCTACCCCAGAGTTCACTTTAAAAAGAGGACTGAGATGGGTCCTTTTCTACCCCAGAGTTCACTTTAAAAAGGACTGAGATGGGTCCTTTTCTACCCCAGAGTTCACTTTAAAAAGGACTGAGATGGGTCCTTTTCTGCCCCAGAGTTCACTTTAAAGAGGACTGAGATGGGTCCTTTTCTACCCCAGAGTTCACTTTAAAGAGGACTGAGATGGGTCCTTTTCTACCCCAGAGTTCACTTTAAAGAGGACTGAGATGGGTCCTTTTCTGCCCCAGAGTTCACTTTAAAAAGAGGACTGAGATGGGTCCTTTTCTACCCCAGAGTTCACTTTAAAAAGAGGACTGAGATGGGTCCTTTTCTACCCCAGAGTTCACTTTAAAGAGGACTGAGATGGGTCCTTTTCTACCCCAGAGTTCACTTTAAAAAGAGGACTGAGATGGGTCCTTTTCTACCCCAGAGTTCACTTTAAAAAGAGGACTGAGATGGGTCCTTTTCTACCCCAGAGTTCACTTTAAAAAGGACTGAGATGGGTCCTTTTCTACCCCAGAGTTCACTTTAAAAAGGACTGAGATGGGTCCTTTTCTACCCCAGAGTTCACTTTAAAAAGAGGACTGAGATGGGTCCTTTTCTACCCCAGAGTTCACTTTAAAGAGGACTGAGATGGGTCCTTTTCTGCCCCAGAGTTCACTTTAAAAAGAGGACTGAGATGGGTCCTTTTCTACCCCAGAGTTCACTTTAAAAAGAGGACTGAGATGGGTCCTTTTCTACCCCAGAGTTCACTTTAAAAAGAGGACTGAGATGGGTCCTTTTCTACCCCAGAGTTCACTTTAAAGAGGACTGAGATGGGTCCTTTTCTACCCCAGAGTTCACTTTAAAAAGAGGACTGAGATGGGTCCTTTTCTACCCCAGAGTTCACTTTAAAGAGGACTGAGATGGGTCCTTTTCTGCCCCAGAGTTCACTTTAAAGAGGACTGAGATGGGTCCTTTTCTACCCCAGAGTTCACTTTAAAAAGAGGACTGAGATGGGTCCTTTTCTACCCCAGAGTTCACTTTAAAGAGGACTGAGATGGGTCCTTTTCTACCCCAGAGTTCACTTTAAAAAGGACTGAGATGGGTCCTTTTCTACCCCAGAGTTCACTTTAAAAAGAGGACTGAGATGGGTCCTTTTCTACCCCAGAGTTCACTTTAAAGAGGACTGAGATGGGTCCTTTTCTGCCCCAGAGTTCACTTTAAAAAGAGGACTGAGATGGGTCCTTTTCTACCCCAGAGTTCACTTTAAAAAGAGGACTGAGATGGGTCCTTTTCTACCCCAGAGTTCACTTTAAAAAGAGGACTGAGATGGGTCCTTTTCTACCCCAGAGTTCACTTTAAAAAGAGGACTGAGATGGGTCCTTTTCTACCCCAGAGTTCACTTTAAAGAGGACTGAGATGGGTCCTTTTCTACCCCAGAGTTCACTTTAAAAAGAGGACTGAGATGGGTCCTTTTCTACCCCAGAGTTCACTTTAAAAAGAGGACTGAGATGGGTCCTTTTCTACCCCAGAGTTCACTTTAAAAAGGACTGAGATGGGTCCTTTTCTACCCCAGAGTTCACTTTAAAAAGGACTGAGATGGGTCCTTTTCTGCCCCAGAGTTCACTTTAAAGAGGACTGAGATGGGTCCTTTTCTACCCCAGAGTTCACTTTAAAGAGGACTGAGATGGGTCCTTTTCTACCCCAGAGTTCACTTTAAAAAGAGGACTGAGATGGGTCCTTTTCTGCCCCAGAGTTCACTTTAAAAAGAGGACTGAGATGGGTCCTTTTCTACCCCAGAGTTCACTTTAAAAAGAGGACTGAGATGGGTCCTTTTCTACCCCAGAGTTCACTTTAAAAAGAGGACTGAGATGGGTCCTTTTCTGCCCCAGAGTTCACTTTAAAAAGAGGACTGAGATGGGTCCTTTTCTACCCCAGAGTTCACTTTAAAAAGAGGACTGAGATGGGTCCTTTTCTACCCCAGAGTTCACTTTAAAAAGAGGACTGAGATGGGTCCTTTTCTGCCCCAGAGTTCACTTTAAAAAGAGGACTGAGATGGGTCCTTTTCTACCCCAGAGTTCACTTTAAAAAGAGGACTGAGATGGGTCCTTTTCTACCCCAGAGTTCACTTTAAAAAGAGGACTGAGATGGGTCCTTTTCTACCCCAGAGTTCACTTTAAAAAGAGGACTGAGATGGGTCCTTTTCTGCCCCAGAGTTCACTTTAAAAAGAGGACTGAGATGGGTCCTTTTCTGCCCCAGAGTTCACTTTAAAGAGGACTGAGATGGGTCCTTTTCTACCCCAGAGTTCACTTTAAAGAGGACTGAGATGGGTCCTTTTCTACCCCAGAGTTCACTTTAAAAAGAGGACTGAGATGGGTCCTTTTCTACCCCAGAGTTCACTTTAAAGAGGACTGAGATGGGTCCTTTTCTACCCCAGAGTTCACTTTAAAGAGGACTGAGATGGGTCCTTTTCTACCCCAGAGTTCACTTTAAAGAGGACTGAGATGGGTCCTTTTCTACCCCAGAGTTCACTTTAAAGAGGACTGAGATGGGTCCTTTTCTACCCCAGAGTTCACTTTAAAGAGGACTGAGATGGGTCCTTTTCTACCCCAGAGTTCACTTTCAAGAGGACTGAGATGGGTCCTTTTCTGCCCCAGAGTTCACTTTAAAGAGGACTGAGATGGGTCCTTTTCTACCCCAGAGTTCACTTTAAAGAGGACTGAGATGTGTCCTTTTCTACCCCAGAGTTCACTTTAAAGAGGACTGAGATGGGTCCTTTTCTACCCCAGAGTTCACTTTAAAGAGGACTGAGATGGGTCCTTTTCAACCCCAGAGTTCACTTTAAAAAGAGGACTGAGATGGGTCCTTTTCTACCCCAGAGTTCACTTTAAAGAGGACTGAGATGGGTCCTTTTCTACCCCAGAGTTCACTTTAAAAAGAGGACTGAGATGGGTCCTTTTCTACCCCAGAGTTCACTTTAAAAAGAGGACTGAGATGGGTCCTTTTCTACCCCAGAGTTCACTTTAAAAAGAGGACTGAGATGGGTCCTTTTCTACCCCAGAGTTCACTTTAAAAAGAGGACTGAGATGGGTCCTTTTCTGCCCCAGAGTTCACTTTAAAAAGAGGACTGAGATGGGTCCTTTTCTGCCCCAGAGTTCACTTTAAAGAGGACTGAGATGGGTCCTTTTCTACCCCAGAGTTCACTTTAAAGAGGACTGAGATGGGTCCTTTTCTACCCCAGAGTTCACTTTAAAAAGAGGACTGAGATGGGTCCTTTTCTACCCCAGAGTTCACTTTAAAGAGGACTGAGATGGGTCCTTTTCTACCCCAGAGTTCACTTTAAAGAGGACTGAGATGGGTCCTTTTCTACCCCAGAGTTCACTTTAAAGAGGACTGAGATGGGTCCTTTTCTACCCCAGAGTTCACTTTAAAGAGGACTGAGATGGGTCCTTTTCTACCCCAGAGTTCACTTTAAAGAGGACTGAGATGGGTCCTTTTCTACCCCAGAGTTCACTTTCAAGAGGACTGAGATGGGTCCTTTTCTGCCCCAGAGTTCACTTTAAAGAGGACTGAGATGGGTCCTTTTCTACCCCAGAGTTCACTTTAAAGAGGACTGAGATGTGTCCTTTTCTACCCCAGAGTTCACTTTAAAGAGGACTGAGATGGGTCCTTTTCTACCCCAGAGTTCACTTTAAAGAGGACTGAGATGGGTCCTTTTCAACCCCAGAGTTCACTTTAAAAAGAGGACTGAGATGGGTCCTTTTCTACCCCAGAGTTCACTTTAAAGAGGACTGAGATGGGTCCTTTTCTACCCCAGAGTTCACTTTAAAAAGAGGACTGAGATGGGTCCTTTTCTACCCCAGAGTTCACTTTAAAGAGGACTGAGATGGGTCCTTTTCAACCCCAGAGTTCACTTTAAAAAGAGGACTGAGATGGGTCCTTTTCTACCCCAGAGTTCACTTTAAAGAGGACTGAGATGGGTCCTTTTCTACCCCAGAGTTCACTTTAAAAAGAGGACTGAGATGGGTCCTTTTCTACCCCAGAGTTCACTTTAAAAAGAGGACTGAGATGGGTCCTTTTCTACCCCAGAGTTCACTTTAAAGAGGACTGAGATGGGTCCTTTTCTACCCCAGAGTTCACTTTCAAGAGGACTGAGATGGGTCCTTTTCTGCCCCAGAGTTCACTTTAAAGAGGACTGAGATGGGTCCTTTTCTACCCCAGAGTTCACTTTAAAGAGGACTGAGATGTGTCCTTTTCTACCCCAGAGTTCACTTTAAAGAGGACTGAGATGGGTCCTTTTCTACCCCAGAGTTCACTTTAAAGAGGACTGAGATGGGTCCTTTTCAACCCCAGAGTTCACTTTAAAAAGAGGACTGAGATGGGTCCTTTTCTACCCCAGAGTTCACTTTAAAGAGGACTGAGATGGGTCCTTTTCTACCCCAGAGTTCACTTTAAAGAGGACTGAGATGGGTCCTTTTCAACCCCAGAGTTCACTTTAAAAAGAGGACTGAGATGGGTCCTTTTCTACCCCAGAGTTCACTTTAAAGAGGACTGAGATGGGTCCTTTTCTACCCCAGAGTTCACTTTAAAAAGAGGACTGAGATGGGTCCTTTTCTACCCCAGAGTTCACTTTAAAGAGGACTGAGATGGGTCCTTTTCAACCCCAGAGTTCACTTTAAAAAGAGGACTGAGATGGGTCCTTTTCTACCCCAGAGTTCACTTTAAAGAGGACTGAGATGGGTCCTTTTCTACCCCAGAGTTCACTTTAAAAAGAGGACTGAGATGGGTCCTTTTCTACCCCAGAGTTCACTTTAAAAAGAGGACTGAGATGGGTCCTTTTCTACCCCAGAGTTCACTTTAAAGAGGACTGAGATGGGTCCTTTTCTACCCCAGAGTTCACTTTCAAGAGGACTGAGATGGGTCCTTTTCTGCCCCAGAGTTCACTTTAAAGAGGACTGAGATGGGTCCTTTTCTACCCCAGAGTTCACTTTAAAGAGGACTGAGATGTGTCCTTTTCTACCCCAGAGTTCACTTTAAAGAGGACTGAGATGGGTCCTTTTCTACCCCAGAGTTCACTTTAAAGAGGACTGAGATGGGTCCTTTTCAACCCCAGAGTTCACTTTAAAAAGAGGACTGAGATGGGTCCTTTTCTACCCCAGAGTTCACTTTAAAGAGGACTGAGATGGGTCCTTTTCTACCCCAGAGTTCACTTTAAAAAGAGGACTGAGATGGGTCCTTTTCTACCCCAGAGTTCACTTTAAAAAGAGGACTGAGATGGGTCCTTTTCTACCCCAGAGTTCACTTTAAAAAGAGGACTGAGATGGGTCCTTTTCTACCCCAGAGTTCACTTTAAAAAGAGGACTGAGATGGGTCCTTTTCTACCCCAGAGTTCACTTTAAAAAGAGGACTGAGATGGGTCCTTTTCTACCCCAGAGTTCACTTTAAAGAGGACTGAGATGGGTCCTTTTCTACCCCAGAGTTCACTTTAAAAAGAGGACTGAGATGGGTCCTTTTCTACCCCAGAGTTCACTTTAAAAAGAGGACTGAGATGGGTCCTTTTCTACCCCAGAGTTCACTTTAAAAAGAGGACTGAGATGGGTCCTTTTCTACCCCAGAGTTCACTTTAAAAAGAGGACTGAGATGGGTCCTTTTCTACCCCAGAGTTCACTTTAAAAAGAGGACTGAGATGGGTCCTTTTCTGCCCCAGAGTTCACTTTAAAAAGAGGACTGAGATGGGTCCTTTTCTACCCCAGAGTTCACTTTAAAAAGAGGACTGAGATGGGTCCTTTTCTACCCCAGAGTTCACTTTAAAAAGAGGACTGAGATGGGTCCTTTTCTACCCCAGAGTTCACTTTAAAAAGAGGACTGAGATGGGTCCTTTTCTGCCCCAGAGTTCACTTTAAAGAGGACTGAGATGGGTCCTTTTCTACCCCAGAGTTCACTTTAAAAAGAGGACTGAGATGGGTCCTTTTCTGCCCCAGAGTTCACTTTAAAGAGGACTGAGATGGGTCCTTTTCTACCCCAGAGTTCACTTTAAAGAGGACTGAGATGGGTCCTTTTCTACCCCAGAGTTCACTTTAAAAAGAGGACTGAGATGGGTCCTTTTCTACCCCAGAGTTCACTTTAAAGAGGACTGAGATGGGTCCTTTTCTACCCCAGAGTTCACTTTAAAGAGGACTGAGATGGGTCCTTTTCTACCCCAGAGTTCACTTTAAAGAGGACTGAGATGGGTCCTTTTCTACCCCAGAGTTCACTTTAAAGAGGACTGAGATGGGTCCTTTTCTACCCCAGAGTTCACTTTAAAGAGGACTGAGATGGGTCCTTTTCTACCCCAGAGTTCACTTTCAAGAGGACTGAGATGGGTCCTTTTCTGCCCCAGAGTTCACTTTAAAGAGGACTGAGATGGGTCCTTTTCTACCCCAGAGTTCACTTTAAAAAGAGGACAGAGATGGGTCCTTTTCTGCCCCAGAGTTCACTTTAAAGAGGACTGAGATGGGTCCTTTTCTACCCCAGAGTTCACTTTAAAGAGGACTGAGATGGGTCCTTTTCTACCCCAGAGTTCACTTTAAAAAGAGGACTGAGATGGGTCCTTTTCTGCCCCAGAGTTCACTTTAAAGAGGACTGAGATGGGTCCTTTTCTACCCCAGAGTTCACTTTAAAAAGAGGACTGAGATGGGTCCTTTTCTACCCCAGAGTTCACTTTAAAGAGGACTGAGATGGGTCCTTTTCTACCCCAGAGTTCACTTTAAAGAGGACAGAGATGGGTCCTTTTCTACCCCAGAGTTCACTTTAAAGAGGACTGAGATGGGTCCTTTTCTACCCCAGAGTTCACTTTAAAGAGGACTGAGATGGGTCCTTTTCTACCCCAGAGTTCACTTTAAAGAGGACTGAGATGGGTCCTTTTCTACCCCAGAGTTCACTTTAAAAAGAGGACTGAGATGGGTCCTTTTCTACCCCAGAGTTCACTTTAAAGAGGACTGAGATGGGTCCTTTTCTACCCCAGAGTTCACTTTCAAGAGGACTGAGATGGGTCCTTTTCTACCCCAGAGTTCACTTTAAAGAGGACTGAGATGGGTCCTTTTCTACCCCAGAGTTCACTTTAAAGCGGACTGAGATGGGTCCTTTTCTACCCCAGAGTTCACTTTAAAAAGAGGACTGAGATGGGTCCTTTTCTACCCCAGAGTTCACTTTAAAGAGGACTGAGATGGGTCCTTTTCTACCCCAGAGTTCACTTTAAAGAGGACTGAGATGGGTCCTTTTCTACCCCAGAGTTCACTTTAAAGAGGACTGAGATGGGTCCTTTTCTACCCCAGAGTTCACTTTAAAGAGGACAGAGATGGGTCCTTTTCTACCCCAGAGTTCACTTTAAAGAGGACTGAGATGGGTCCTTTTCTACCCCAGAGTTCACTTTAAAGAGGACTGAGATGGGTCCTTTTCTACCCCAGAGTTCACTTTAAAGAGGACTGAGATGGGTCCTTTTCTACCCCAGAGTTCACTTTAAAAAGAGGACTGAGATGGGTCCTTTTCTACCCCAGAGTTCACTTTAAAGAGGACTGAGATGGGTCCTTTTCTACCCGAGAGTTCACTTTAAAGAGGACTGAGATGGGTCCTTTTCTACCCCAGAGTTCACTTTAAAAAGAGGACTGAGATGGGTCCTTTTCTGCCCCAGAGTTCACTTTAAAGAGGACTGAGATGGGTCCTTTTCTACCCCAGAGTTCACTTTAAAGAGGACTGAGATGGGTCCTTTTCTACCCCAGAGTTCACTTTCAAGAGGACTGAGATGGGTCCTTTTCTGCCCCAGAGTTCACTTTAAAAAGGACTGAGATGGGTCCTTTTCTGCCCCAGAGTTCACTTTAAAGAGGACTGAGATGGGTCCTTTTCTGCCCCAGAGTTCACTTTAAAGAGGACTGAGATGGGTCCTTTTCTACCCCAGAGTTCACTTTAAAGAGGACTGAGATGGGTCCTTTTCTACCCCAGAGTTCACTTTAAAGAGGACTGAGATGGGTCCTTTTCTACCCCAGAGTTCACTTTAAAGAGGACTGAGATGGGTCCTTTTCTGCCCCAGAGTTCACTTTAAAGAGGACTGAGATGGGTCCTTTTCTACCCCAGAGTTCACTTTAAAGAGGACTGAGATGGGTCCTTTTCTACCCCAGAGTTCACTTTAAAGAGGACTGAGATGGGTCCTTTTCTACCCCAGAGTTCACTTTAAAGAGGACTGAGATGGGTCCTTTTCTACCCCAGAGTTCACTTTAAAGAGGACTGAGATGGGTCCTTTTCTGCCCCAGAGTTCACTTTAAAGAGGACTGAGATGGGTCCTTTTCTGCCCCAGAGTTCACTTTAAAGAGGACTGAGATGGGTCCTTTTCTGCCCCAGAGTTCACTTTAAAGAGGACTGAGATGGGTCCTTTTCTGCCCCACAGTTCACTTTAAAGAGGACTGAGATGGGTCCTTTTCTGCCCCAGAGTTCACTTTAAAGAGGACTGAGATGGGTCCTTTTCTACCCCAGAGTTCACTTTAAAGAGGACTGAGATGGGTCCTTTTCTGCCCCAGAGTTCACTTTCAAGAGGACTGAGATGAGTTCACTTTCAAGAGGACTGAGATGGGTCCTTTTCTACCCCAGAGTTCACTTTAAAGAGGACTGAGATGGGTCCTTTTCTACCCCAGAGTTCACTTTCAAGAGGACTGAGATGGGTCCTTTTCTGCCCCAGAGTTCACTTTAAAAAGGACTGAGATGGGTCCTTTTCTGCCCCAGAGTTCACTTTAAAGAGGACTGAGATGGGTCCTTTTCTGCCCCAGAGTTCACTTTAAAGAGGACTGAGATGGGTCCTTTTCTGCCCCAGAGTTCACTTTAAAGAGGACTGAGATGGGTCCTTTTCTGCCCCAGAGTTCACTTTAAAGAGGACTGAGATGGGTCCTTTTCTGCCCCAGAGTTCACTTTAAAGAGGACTGAGATGGGTCCTTTTCTACCCCAGAGTTCACTTTAAAGAGGACTGAGATGGGTCCTTTTCTACCCCAGAGTTCACTTTAAAGAGGACTGAGATGGGTCCTTTTCTACCCCAGAGTTCACTTTAAAGAGGACTGAGATGGGTCCTTTTCTACCCCAGAGTTCACTTTAAAGAGGACTGAGATGGGTCCTTTTCTACCCCAGAGTTCACTTTAAAAAGAGGACTGAGATGGGTCCTTTTCTACCCCAGAGTTCACTTTCAAGAGGACTGAGATGGGTCCTTTTCTGCCCCAGAGTTCACTTTCAAGAGGACTGAGATGAGTTCACTTTCAAGAGGACTGAGATGGGTCCTTTTCTACCCCAGAATTCACTTTAAAGAGGACTGAGATGGGTCCTTTTCTGCCCCAGAGTTCACTTTCAAGAGGACTGAGATGGGTCCTTTTCTACCCCAGAGTTCACTTTAAAGAGGACTGAGATGGGTCCTTTTCTACCCCAGAGTTCACTTTAAAGAGGACTGAGATGGGTCCTTTTCTGCCCCAGAGTTCACTTTAAAGAGGACTGAGATGGGTCCTTTTCTACCCCAGAGTTCACTTTAAAAAGAGGACTGAGATGGGTCCTTTTCTGCCCCAGAGTTCACTTTAAAAAGAGGACTGAGATGGGTCCTTTTCTGCCCCAGAGTTCACTTTAAAAAGAGGACTGAGATGGGTCCTTTTCTACCCCAGAGTTCACATTAAAGAGGACTGAGATGGGTCCTTTTCTACCCCAGAGTTCACTTTAAAGAGGACTGAGATGGGTCCTTTTCTACCCCAGAGTTCACTTTAAAGAGGACTGAGATGGGTCCTTTTCTACCCCAGAGTTCACTTTAAAGAGGACTGAGATGGGTCCTTTTCTGCCCCAGAGTTCACTTTAAAGAGGACTGAGATGGGTCCTTTTCTACCCCAGAGTTCACTTTAAAAAGAGGACTGAGATGGGTCCTTTTCTGCCCCAGAGTTCACTTTAAAGAGGACTGAGATGGGTCCTTTTCTACCCCAGAGTTCACTTTAAAGAGGACTGAGATGGGTCCTTTTCTGCCCCAGAGTTCACTTTAAAAAGAGGACTGAGATGGGTCCTTTTCTGCCCCAGAGTTCACTTTAAAAAGAGGACTGAGATGGGTCCTTTTCTACCCCAGAGTTCACTTTAAAGAGGACTGAGATGGGTCCTTTTCTACCCCAGAGTTCACTTTAAAGAGGACTGAGATGGGTCCTTTTCTACCCCAGAGTTCACTTTAAAAAGAGGACTGAGATGGGTCCTTTTCTGCCCCAGAGTTCACTTTAAAGAGGACTGAGATGGGTCCTTTTCTACCCCAGAGTTCACTTTAAAGAGGACTGAGATGGGTCCTTTTCTACCCCAGAGTTCACTTTCAAGAGGACTGAGATGGGTCCTTTTCTGCCCCAGAGTTCACTTTAAAAAGGACTGAGATGGGTCCTTTTCTGCCCCAGAGTTCACTTTAAAGAGGACTGAGATGGGTCCTTTTCTGCCCCAGAGTTCACTTTAAAGAGGACTGAGATGGGTCCTTTTCTGCCCCAGAGTTCACTTTAAAGAGGACTGAGATGGGTCCTTTTCTGCCCCAGAGTTCACTTTAAAGAGGACTGAGATGGGTCCTTTTCTGCCCCAGAGTTCACTTTAAAGAGGACTGAGATGGGTCCTTTTCTACCCCAGAGTTCACTTTAAAGAGGACTGAGATGGGTCCTTTTCTACCCCAGAGTTCACTTTAAAGAGGACTGAGATGGGTCCTTTTCTACCCCAGAGTTCACTTTAAAGAGGACTGAGATGGGTCCTTTTCTACCCCAGAGTTCACTTTAAAGAGGACTGAGATGGGTCCTTTTCTACCCCAGAGTTCACTTTAAAAAGAGGACTGAGATGGGTCCTTTTCTACCCCAGAGTTCACTTTCAAGAGGACTGAGATGGGTCCTTTTCTACCCCAGAGTTCACTTTAAAGAGGACTGAGATGGGTCCTTTTCTGCCCCAGAGTTCACTTTAAAGAGGACTGAGATGGGTCCTTTTCTACCCCAGAGTTCACTTTAAAGAGGACTGAGATGGGTCCTTTTCTACCCCAGAGTTCACTTTAAAGAGGACTGAGATGGGTCCTTTTCTACCCCAGAGTTCACTTTAAAGAGGACTGAGATGGGTCTTTTTCTACCCCAGAGTTCACTTTAAAGAGGACTGAGATGGGTCCTTTTCTGCCCCAGAGTTCACTTTAAAGAGGACTGAGATGGGTCCTTTTCTGCCCCAGAGTTCACTTTAAAGAGGACTGAGATGGGTCCTTTTCTGCCCCAGAGTTCACTTTAAAGAGGACTGAGATGGGTCCTTTTCTGCCCCAGAGTTCACTTTAAAGAGGACTGAGATGGGTCCTTTTCTGCCCCAGAGTTCACTTTAAAGAGGACTGAGATGGGTCCTTTTCTACCCCAGAGTTCACTTTAAAGAGGACTGAGATGGGTCCTTTTCTGCCCCAGAGTTCACTTTCAAGAGGACTGAGATGAGTTCACTTTCAAGAGGACTGAGATGGGTCCTTTTCTACCCCAGAATTCACTTTAAAGAGGACTGAGATGGGTCCTTTTCTGCCCCAGAGTTCACTTTCAAGAGGACTGAGATGGGTCCTTTTCTACCCCAGAGTTCACTTTAAAGAGGACTGAGATGGGTCCTTTTCTACCCCAGAGTTCACTTTAAAGAGGACTGAGATGGGTCCTTTTCTGCCCCAGAGTTCACTTTAAAGAGGACTGAGATGGGTCCTTTTCTACCCCAGAGTTCACTTTAAAAAGAGGACTGAGATGGGTCATTTTCTGCCCCAGAGTTCACTTTAAAAAGAGGACTGAGATGGGTCCTTTTCTGCCCCAGAGTTCACTTTAAAAAGAGGACTGAGATGGGTCCTTTTCTGCCCCAGAGTTCACTTTAAAAAGAGGACTGAGATGGGTCCTTTTCTACCCCAGAGTTCACTTTCAAGAGGACTGAGATGGGTCCTTTTCTACCCCAGAGTTCACTTTAAAGAGGACTGAGATGGGTCCTTTTCTGCCCCAGAGTTCACTTTAAAAAGAGGACTGAGATGGGTCCTTTTCTACCCCAGAGTTCACTTTAAAGAGGACTGAGATGGGTCCTTTTCTACCCCAGAGTTCACTTTAAAGAGGACTGAGATGGGTCCTTTTCTACCCCAGAGTTCACTTTAAAGAGGACTGAGATGGGTCCTTTTCTACCCCAGAGTTCACTTTAAAGAGGACTGAGATGGGTCCTTTTCTACCCCAGAGTTCACTTTAAAGAGGACTGAGATGGGTCCTTTTCTGCCCCAGAGTTCACTTTAAAGAGGACTGAGATGGGTCCTTTTCTACCCCAGAGTTCACTTTAAAAAGAGGACTGAGATGGGTCCTTTTCTACCCCAGAGTTCACTTTAAAGAGGACTGAGATGGGTCCTTTTCTACCCCAGAGTTCACTTTAAAGAGGACTGAGATGGGTCCTTTTCTGCCCCAGAGTTCACTTTAAAGAGGACTGAGATGGGTCCTTTTCTACCCCAGAGTTCACTTTAAAAAGAGGACTGAGATGGGTCCTTTTCTGCCCCAGAGTTCACTTTAAAGAGGACTGAGATGGGTCCTTTTCTGCCCCAGAGTTCACTTTAAAGAGGACTGAGATGGGTCCTTTTCTACCCCAGAGTTCACTTTAAAGAGGACTGAGATGGGTCCTTTTCTGCCCCAGAGTTCACTTTAAAAAGAGGACTGAGATGGGTCCTTTTCTATCCCAGAGTTCACTTTCAAGAGGACTGAGATGGGTCCTTTTCTACCCCAGAGTTCACTTTAAAGAGGACTGAGATGGGTCCTTTTCTACCCCAGAGTTCACTTTCAAGAGGACTGAGATGGGTCCTTTTCTACCCCAGAGTTCACTTTAAAGAGGACTGAGATGGGTCCTTTTCTACCCCAGAGTTCACTTTAAAGAGGACTGAGATGGGTCCTTTTCTACCCCAGAGTTCACTTTAAAGAGGACTGAGATGGGTCCTTTTCTGCCCCAGAGTTCACTTTAAAGAGGACTGAGATGGGTCCTTTTCTGCCCCAGAGTTCACTTTAAAAAGAGGACTGAGATGGGTCCTTTTCTGCCCCAGAGTTCACTTTAAAGAGGACTGAGATGGGTCCTTTTCTGCCCCAGAGTTCACTTTAAAAAGAGGACTGAGATGGGTCCTTTTCTGCCCCAGAGTTCACTTTAAAGAGGACTGAGATGGGTCCTTTTCTGCCCCAGAGTTCACTTTAAAGAGGACTGAGATGGGTCCTTTTCTACCCCAGAGTTCACTTTAAAGAGGACTGAGATGGGTCCTTTTCTGCCCCAGAGTTCACTTTAAAAAGAGGACTGAGATGGGTCCTTTTCTATCCCAGAGTTCACTTTCAAGAGGACTGAGATGGGTCCTTTTCTACCCCAGAGTTCACTTTAAAGAGGACTGAGATGGGTCCTTTTCTACCCCAGAGTTCACTTTCAAGAGGACTGAGATGGGTCCTTTTCTACCCCAGAGTTCACTTTAAAGAGGACTGAGATGGGTCCTTTTCTACCCCAGAGTTCACTTTAAAGAGGACTGAGATGGGTCCTTTTCTACCCCAGAGTTCACTTTAAAGAGGACTGAGATGGGTCCTTTTCTGCCCCAGAGTTCACTTTAAAAAGAGGACTGAGATGGGTCCTTTTCTGCCCCAGAGTTCACTTTAAAGAGGACTGAGATGGGTCCTTTTCTACCCCAGAGTTCACTTTAAAGAGGACTGAGATGGGTCCTTTTCTACCCCGGAGTTCACTTTAAAGAGGACTGAGATGGGTCCTTTTCTACCCCAGAGTTCACTTTAAAGAGGACTGAGATGGGTCCTTTTCTACCCCAGAGTTCACTTTAAAGAGGACTGAGATGGGTCCTTTTCTACCCCAGAGTTCACTTTCAAGAGGACTGAGATGGGTCCTTTTCTACCCCAGAGTTCACTTTAAAGAGGACTGAGATGGGTCCTTTTCTACCCCAGAGTTCACTTTCAAGAGGACTGAGATGGGTCCTTTTCTGCCCCAGAGTTCACTTTAAAGAGGACTGAGATGGGTCCTTTTCTACCCCAGAGTTCACTTTAAAGAGGACTGAGATGGGTCCTTTTCTACCCCAGAGTTCACTTTAAAGAGGACTGAGATGGGTCCTTTTCTACCCCAGAGTTCACTTTAAAGAGGACTGAGATGGGTCCTTTTCTGCCCCAGAGTTCACTTTAAAAAGAGGACTGAGATGGGTCCTTTTCTACCCCAGAGTTCACTTTAAAGAGAGGACTGAGATGGGTCCTTTTCTACCCCAGAGTTCACTTTAAAGAGGACTGAGATGGGTCCTTTTCTACCCCAGAGTTCACTTTAAAGAGAGGACTGAGATGGGTCCTTTTCTGCCCCAGAGTTCACTTTAAAAAGAGGACTGAGATGGGTCCTTTTCTACCCCAGAGTTCACTTTAAAGAGGACTGAGATGGGTCCTTTTCTACCCCAGAGTTCACTTTAAAGAGGACTGAGATGGGTCCTTTTCTACCCCAGAGTTCACTTTCAAGAGGACTGAGATGGGTCCTTTTCTACCCCAGAGTTCACTTTAAAGAGGACTGAGATGGGTCCTTTTCTACCCCAGAGTTCACTTTAAAGAGGACTGAGATGGGTCCTTTTCTACCCCAGAGTTCACTTTCAAGAGGACTGAGATGGGTCCTTTTCTACCCCAGAGTTCACTTTAAAGAGGACTGAGATGGGTCCTTTTCTGCCCCAGAGTTCACTTTCAAGAGGACTGAGATGGGTCCTTTTCTACCCCAGAGTTCACTTTAAAGAGGACTGAGATGGGTCCTTTTCTACCCCAGAGTTCACTTTCAAGAGGACTGAGATGGGTCCTTTTCTACCCCAGAGTTCACTTTAAAGAGGACTGAGATGGGTCCTTTTCTGCCCCAGAGTTCACTTTCAAGAGGACTGAGATGGGTCCTTTTCTACCCCAGAGTTCACTTTAAAGAGGACTGAGATGGGTCCTTTTCTACCCCAGAGTTCACTTTAAAGAGGACTGAGATGGGTCCTTTTCTGCCCCAGAGTTCACTTTAAAGAGGACTGAGATGGGTCCTTTTCTACCCCAGAGTTCACTTTAAAAAGAGGACTGAGATGGGTCCTTTTCTGCCCCAGAGTTCACTTTAAAAAGAGGACTGAGATGGGTCCTTTTCTACCCCAGAGTTCACTTTAAAGAGGACTGAGATGGGTCCTTTTCTACCCCAGAGTTCACTTTAAAGAGGACTGAGATGGGTCCTTTTCTACCCCAGAGTTCACTTTAAAGAGGACTGAGATGGGTTCGTTTAATGTGATAACACCCAAAGAGATTTCCACACCTGGATTGTCCAACATTTGCCCATTATTATTTTATAAATTCTTCAAGCTCTGTCAAATTGGTTGTTGATCATTGCTAGACAACCATTTTCAGGTCTTGACATAGATTTCCAAGTAGATTTAAGTTAAAACTATAACTCGTCCACTCAAGAACATTAACCATCTTCTAGGTAAGCAACTCCAGTGTAGATTTGTCCTTGTGTTTTAGGTTATTGACCTGCTGAAAGGTGAATTCGTCTCCCAGTGTCTGGTGGAAAGCAGACTGAACCAGGTTTTCCTCTAGGATGTTGCCTGTGCTAATAGCTCCATTCCGTTTCTTTTTAATCCTGAAAAACTCCCCCAGTCCTTAACGATGACAAGCATACCCATAACATGATGCAGCCACCACTATGCTTGAACATATGAGGAGTGGTACTCAGTAATGTGTTGTATGGGATTTGCCCCAAACATAACACTGTATTCAGGACAAACATTGTATTACTTCAACACATTTTTTTGCAGTTTTACTTTAGTGTCTTGTTGCAAACAGGAAGCATGTTTAGGAATATTTGTTATTCTGTACAGGCTTCCTTCTTTTCACTCTGTCATTTAGGTTAGTATTGTGGAGTAACTACAATGTTGTTGATCCATCCTCAGTTCTCTCCTGTCACAGCCATGAAACTCTGTAACTGTTTTAAAGTCACCATTGGCCTCATGGTGAAATCTTTGTAGTGACTGGGTGTATTGATACACCATTCAAAGTGTAATTAATGACGTCACCATGCTCAAACGGTTGTCAAGGTCTGTTTTTTATTTTATTTTTATCAACAGGGGCCCTTCTTTGCGAGGCCTTGGAAAACCTCCCTGGTCTTTGTGGTTGAATCAGTGTTTGAAATTCACTGCTCGACCGCGGGACGTTACAGATATATTTTTATTCAACTAGGCAAGTCAGTTAAGAACAAATTCTTATTTTTAATGATGGCCTAGAAACAGTGGGTTAACTGCCTTGTTCAGGGGTCAGAACGACAGATTTTTTTACCAGGGATTCGATCTTGCAACCTTTCAGTAACTAGTCCAATGCTCTAACCACCAGGCTACCTGCCACCCCACTATTATTACACACAGAGGTGAGTCCATGCAACTTATAATGTGATGTCTATAACCTTTCAGTAACTAGTCCAACGCTCTAACCACCAGGCTACCTGCCACCCCATAATTGTATGTGTGGGGGTTCAGAGATGAGGCAGTCATTCACACCTCATGTTAAACACTAATACTAACACACAGAGGTGAGTCCATGCAACTTATAATGTGATGTCTATAACCTTTCAGTAACTAGTCCAACGCTCTAACCACCAGGCTACCTGCCACCCCACTATTATTACACACAGAGGTGAGTCCATGCAACTTATAATGTGATGTCTATTCCTGAACTCTACTCCTGAGTCGCGCAGTGGTCTAAGGCACTGCGTCTCAGTGCAGTCCCTGGTTCGAATCCAGGCTGTATCACATCCGGCCGTGATTGGGAGTCTCATAGGGCGGCGCACAATCGGCCCGGCGTCGTCCGGGTCTGGCTCGGGGGTAGGCCGTCATTGTAAAATAAGAATTTGTTCTTAACTGACTTGCCAAGTTAAATAAAAAGGTTAAATCAATTGAATAAATACCACTTTGACATTATGGGATGTTGTGTGTAGTAGACTAGTTAAAAAACAAATCTCCTTTTAATAAATTTTAAATTCAGGCTGTAACAATACAATGTGGGATAAGTCGAGGGGTGTGAATACTTTCTGAAGGCTCTGTGTGTATCATTTGTTAATATACAGTAGTTATGGTCGTTGGTGAGGACGGCCCTTAGATATCTATGGTTAACCTGTTAACGGCAGGCTACAGTAGTTATGGTGGTTGGTGAGGACGGCCCTTAGATATCTATGGTTAACCTGTTAACGGCAGGCTACAGTAGTTATGGTGGTTGGTGTGGACGGCCCTTAGATATCTATGGTTAACCTGTTAACGGCAGGCTACAGTAGTTATGGTGGTTGGTGTGGACGGCCCTTAGATATCTATGGTTAACCTGTTAACGGCAGGCTACAGTAGTTATGGTGGTTGGTGTGGACGGCCCTTAGATATCTATGGTTAACCTGTTAACGGCAGGCTACAGTAGTTATGGTGGTTGGTGTGGACGGCCCTTAGATATCTATGGTTAACCTGTTAACGGCAGGCTACAGTAGTTATGGTGGTTGGTGTGGACGGCCCTTAGATATCTATGGTTAACCTGTTAACGGCAGGCTACAGTAGTTATGGTGGTTGGTGAGGACGGCCCTTAGATATCTATGGTTAACCTGTTAACGGCAGGCTACAGTAGTTATGGTGGTTGGTGAGGACGGCCCTTAGATATCTATGGTTAACCTGTTAACGGCAGGCTACAGTAAGTTATGGTGGTTGGTGAGGACGGCCCTTAGATATCTATGGTTAACCTGTTAACGGCAGGCTACAGTAGTTATGGTGGTTGGTGAGGACGGCCCTTAGATATCTATGGTTAACCTGTTAACGGCAGGCTACAGTAGTTATGGTGGTTGGTGAGGACGGCCCTTAGATATCTATGGTTAACCTGTTACCGGCAGGCTACAGTAGTTATGGTGGTTGGTGAGGACGGCCCTTAGATATCTATGGTTAACCTGTTAACGGCAGGCTACAGTAGTTACGGTGGTTGGTGAGGACGGCCCTTAGATATCTATGGTTAACCTGTTAACGGCAGGCTACAGTAGTTATGGTGGTTGGTGAGGACGGCCCTTAGATATCTATGGTTAACCTGTTAACGGCAGGCTACAGTAGTTATGGTGGTTGGTGTGGACGGCCCTTAGATATCTATGGTTAACCTGTTAACGGCAGGCTACAGTAGTTATGGTGGTTGGTGTGGACGGCCCTTAGATATCTATGGTTAACCTGTTAACGGCAGGCTACAGTAGTTATGGTGGTTGGTGAGGACGGCCCTTAGATATCTATGGTTAACCTGTTAACGGCAGGCTACAGTAGTTATGGTGGTTGGTGAGGACGGCCCTTAGATATCTATGGTTAACCTGTTAACGGCAGGCTACAGTAGTTATGGTGGTTGGTGAGGACGGCCCTTAGATATCTATGGTTAACCTGTTAACGGCAGGCTACAGTAGTTATGGTGGTTGGTGAGGACGGCCCTTAGATATCTATGGTTAACCTGTTAACGGCAGGCTACAGTAGTTATGGTGGTTGGTCTGGACGGCCCTTAGATATCTATGGTTAACCTGTTAACGGCAGGCTACAGTAGTTATGGTGGTTGGTGAGGACGGCCCTTAGATATCTATGGTTAACCTGTTAACGGCAGGCTACAGTAGTTATGGTGGTTGGTCTGGACGGCCCTTAGATATCTATGGTTAACCTGTTAACGGCAGGCTACAGTAGTTATGGTGGTTGGTGAGGACGGCCCTTAGATATCTATGGTTAACCTGTTAACGGCAGGCTACAGTAGTTATGGTGGTTGGTGAGGACGGCCCTGACCCAAACCCTTCCTCCCTGTTTTACAGGCCGGGTGTAGATGTCCTGACCCAAACCCTTCCTCCCTGTTTTACAGGCCGGGTGTAGAGGTCCTGACCCAAACCCTTCCTCCCTGTTTTACAGGCCGGGTGTAGAGGTCCTGACCCAAACCCTTCCTCCCTGTTTTACAGGCCAGGTGTAGAGGTCCTGACCCAAACCCTTCCTCCCTGTTTTACAGGCCGGGTGTAGATGTCCTGACCCAAACCCTTCCTCCCTGTTTTACAGGCCGGGTGTAGAGGTCCTGACCCAAACCCTTCCTCCCTGTTTTACAGGCCGGGTGTAGAGGTCCTGACCCAAACCCTTCCTCCCTGTTTTACAGGCCGGGTGTAGATGTCCTGACCCAAACTCTTCCTCCCCGTTTTACAGGCCGGGTGTAGATGTCCTGACCCAAACCCTTCCTACCTGTTTTACAGGCCGGGCGTAGATGTCATATCTGTCTCTGGTGGGACTTCTCCCCCGGCGATCCAGAGACTGGTAGACATGACCATCTTCATCTGACAGAAACGATCTCTCTAAGTCCTCCTCCTCCTCTTCATCATCATGGTCTTCAGAGAGCCCAGGAGAGGGCAAGCGAGGCCGGCCAGCCAAAGATTCTGGCTCTCCGTCTCTAAATAAAGACATGAGAGAGAGATCACAGATCTACTCCTCTGGTATCACTGATTCACAGCTTTGGTCACTGAGGGCAGACTACTGTAAGTGACCTACTACAGATATAGGATCTTCATTTGATCATCATGTTGTTGCAGGATTCAAGGTTTAAAAAGGTTGCTAATGTTTATAATGTTCCACTTAAAAAATGTCAGATGTTATTTGCCCTAATGAGAAAATATAACAACCACTACAAAACATGTATATCATTATAATCCACATAATAATTCACATTTCCTGTTGCTGCAGGATTATTTTCCTGCTGTGAAAAACTGGGTCAAATTAAGATACGACATCTGTAGGTGGCACTGCAGGCTCTTTCTCAATTCATCTGTCCTCGACTCCTCCTCAAAACGTATTGGAGAAGAAGGTCTGAGGGGCGGGACCTTGAGCCTTCTCCTCCAATACGATTAAACCTGACACTAGGAGATAGGATGCAAGGAATCGCGGAATAATTGATTGTCAGACTCAGTGATGTTGACGGATTCTGAGCGACACCAACAAGCAAAGGCGGCCTACCTAGTGTAGAGCGCTGTGCTGGCGTAAGGCTCGAACGTGGTGTGTGTCTCTGAGCGTGAGCAGTCACTCTCGGAGAAGGATCTGGGGCGTGCAGGAGGGAGGGCGATGGTCCTGCCGGTCAACGACGACGACAAGATGGCGGCTGCCAAGGCAGACCTGTAGTACGGACAGAAAGACGAGTTAAAGAGGAAGTGGAGGATACAGACAAAAGTAGAAAACACATTGTCACTATGGATGAGGGTTCATTAAGCACAGATGGATGAGGGTTCATTAAGCACAGATGGATGAGGGTTCATTAACACACAAATGGATGAGGGTTCATTAAGCACAGATGGATGAGGGTTCATTAACACACAAATGGATGAGGGTTCATTAACACACAGATGGATGAGGGTTCATTAACACACAGATGGATGAGGGTTCATTAAGCACAGATGGATGAGGGTTCATTAACACACAAATGGATGAGGGTTCATTAACACACAGATGGATGAGGGTTCATTAAGCACAGATGGATGAGGGTTCATTAATACACAGATGGATGAGGGTTCATTAAGCACAGATGGATGAGGGTTCATTAAGCACAGATGGATGAGGGTTCATTAATACACAGATGGATGAGGGTTCATTAAGCACAGATGGATGAGGGTTCATTAAGCACAGATGGATGAGGGTTCATTAATACACAGATGGATGAGGGTTCATTAATACACAGATGGATGAGGGTTCATTAAGCACAGATGGATGAGGGTTCATTAAGCACAGATGGATGAGGGTTCATTAAGCACAGATGGATGAGGGTTCATTAAGCACAGATGGATGAGGGTTCATTAAGCACATTAAGGAACGAGGAGACAAGGAACGAGAACGGAAGAGGAGAGAAGGGAAGTGGAGACAAGGAACGAGGAGACAAGGAACCAGAAGGGAAGTGGCGACAAAGAATGAGGAGGGAAGAGGAGACAAGGAACAAGGAGACAAGGAACGAGGAGACAAGGAACGAGGAGACAAGGAACGAGGAGACAAGGAACGAGGAGACAAGAGGAGAGAAAGACGTCAGACAGAGTTGAGAGTGCATTCCAAATGACACCCTATTCCCTACATAAACGCACTATCCTACGGGCCCCGGTGAAAAGGTGTGCATTCTATATAGGGTACAGGATGCCATGTGGGATGCAGGTCCATTTGTTAGGTGTATGTTCCATATAGGTACCTGGGTCTTTCTGGAGAGGGGTACGGGCTGCGAGGGGGAGGGGTACGGGGTACAGCAGGCCGGGGGGCGATGGTGGCTGCAGGGATCAAGCCGTGAGCTATGTGCCTCTAAATCAAAACAAACCTTATTAGGGGGAAGCGTTCACCACAACACAGTGAAGGTGAGTTGATGAGGTGTGAGGAGAGAGAATGATGTTAACATGGAAGTTGATGGTTATGGAGTTGACGAGGAGGATCTTTGAGACAAGTAGACTGACCAAATGTTTCCAAATATGGTGAACACAGCATCACTTCCTGTATAACACACACACACTCCCACGGACCACAGCATCACTTCATGTATGACACACACACTCCCACGGACCACAGCATCACTTCCTGTATAACACCAGGACTACAAACGGCTTGAGTAAATTATTACACACACACACACACCTAACAAAGGCACTTCTAAACCACTTCATTCTTGACAATTGCTTTTCTGTTTTTCATATCGTGTTCAATGTAGAGGGGAGAGCGAGGTACGTTGAGCCATCTTTTACCTACAGAATCGCTCTGGAGAAACGTTCCTCATCCAACCTGACAGAGCTTGAGAGGATCTGCAGACAGGAATGGGAGAAACTCCCCAAATACAGGTGTGACAAGCTTGTAGCGTCATACCCAAGAAGACTTGAGGCTGTAATCGCTGCCAAAGGTGCTTCAACAAAGTACTGAGTAAAGGGTCTGAATACTTATGGAAATGTGATACTTCAGCTTTTTATTTGTAATAAATTAGCAAAAAATAAA